>NW_017670247.1:508634-512004 GCF_001879085.1 Nicotiana attenuata | reverse complement strand
ATAAATTTTGGAAAAAAAATAAGAATAAAAATTGCTATTTTTGGTCACCTTTTACTGTTTTGCCCTCGTATTCCGGTTGTTTTGCCAGGACAGCCTTCCTTGGAAGCGTCGAGGAGTTATTTTCGCAAAATATTCATTTTGTTTATTTAGTTTCACATTTTTACCGTGTTGCCCTTATTTCCGGCCATCTTAGTTGAGTCAACCTTAAAAAATATTTTTGAAAGTACCATAATGGCTGTTTTCATAAAAGAATGAATTTTTTTTTGTCTACGTTTACCCGTTTATCCATGTGTACAGATGTTTTTACCGAGACAGCCATAGTACTTTCCTTCGAAGTACTGAAGAACCGTTTTCATAAGAATAACCATCTTGTCCCTCTTGTCACCTTTTATCGTTTTATCCTCGGTCGGCCGGTTTTTATCATGTCTTGTTTCCTCGGTGAGATACGTGGTTAGTCATCCTAGAGTCTGGTCCTTTTCGTCCAAATTTGGCATATCAATCGAGTCTGATCAGTTGGGTCTTAGTTTACTGATCCTTCAAAACGAGGAATTCTCCACTGAGAAGTTCGTTCATTGTCTTATCCAAACGTCTGCCTGGTGTCATTTCTTCGAGTTTACATTAGGACTTGACCTCACATTTTTATTTATCCAGGTAATGAATTCAGTAAATGGAAGACCCGATAAAAATCAAAAAGATGATGAGCCCTTGCAGATTTGGCTTGTGCATAAAGCACCCTGGTTGCTGAGGAAATGGTGGAAAAATATGGGCATTTGTGAGCGAGAGAGATAATCCTAGGAGATGGCTCTAGTCCAAACCTTTCAAATCATTCGTAGGAGATGCACTTCTAGTTTGTAGAATTACAATAGGAGATGCCCTTCTAATCTGACATAATCCTAGGAGGAGCACTTCTAAGTCAAACGCTTTCAACAGGCGATGCACTTCCTAGTTTGAGCAATTCATAGGAGAAAACTTCCTAATATGAATTAAATCCTAGGAGACGATTCCTAGTCCATACTTTCAACCAATCCTAGGAGTCACTTAGTTTGAGTTATTAAGAAGGAGACGACTTCCTAATTCTTAAACGCACCAAATCTTTAGGAGACGCATTTCTAGTACAATTTTGCAACCTATTCATAGGAGACGCACTTCTAATTTGGAACGCAACCTATCTAGGAGACGTTTCCTAGTCGAGCCCTTATAAACCTCATCTAGAGACACACTTTTTTTTCTAGGTTTGAGTCATTCCTAGGCGAGACGCATTTCCTAGTTGAAGCTCTTAACCTCCTCGTAGGAGACACACTTCTAGTTTGAATTATTTCATTAGGAGACGCACTCCTTCTGAAACCACCGTCCTAGGAGACGCAACTTCCTAGTCAAGTCTTTTTGACGCTCGATTCGTAGGAGATGCATTCCTAGTTTGAGCATTCAGTAGGAGACACCTTTTCCTAGTATGACCATCAATCTAGGAAAGCACTTCTAGTACCAGTATCATCAACCTCTATAGTAGACACACTTCTAGTCCAAGTCCTTTTAACTCCTCGTAGGGAGGCGCACTTCTTAGCTGCGAGTCACCCTGTTCATTCTAATAAGGAGATGCATCCTAATATAGAATCATTAATCTAGGAGACGGCAATTCATAGTTCGAGTCTCAATTTCGTAGTCGTTCATCGCTACCTAGGAATGCAACTCTAGTCTATGTTTTATCCATTCTACTCCTAAGAGAGCCTTCGATTCGGAGCCTTTATCATTTTTGCATCTTTCCAATAAATCAGCTGATGCAGCTTTACCAATAATCAAAAATTTTCTCAGTGCAAAGCTGGGGCAGAAAATTTTTGTTCGGTTTGGTTTTCGTCTTGATGCTTTGCGGCCTTGCGCAGAGCAAGGTTATGAAAGATCGAGCTTTGCAGTTTCATTTATCATCCGAAAGACGAATCACAAGGATTAGGTTTGGGTTTAATTTTGACAACGTGTCGCAAACGCTTCTCAAGTTTCATTTTCTCAAAATTCTGATTCCAGAAAGCAGAACCGAGATTGAGTCATATCCCTTCTTTAAAGAGAATCAAGTCCAGTTAAGGTAACAGAAGAGAAAAGTCAGAATCAATATTTGACTCCAAAGACACGTAGATAGGATTTTATACT
The DNA here is from genome assembly GCF_001879085.1 of Nicotiana attenuata. Taxonomy (NCBI): domain Eukaryota; kingdom Viridiplantae; phylum Streptophyta; class Magnoliopsida; order Solanales; family Solanaceae; genus Nicotiana; species Nicotiana attenuata. The sequence continues at coordinate 509,865 of NW_017670247.1, read as the reverse complement.
CTTAGTTTGCAGCATTGTAGTGCCTCTTCTCTTTTTCTTTTGATGTAAGTAAGCAGTACAGTAAGAATAAGCAACAACAGCAGCACAACAGTCTTAACTCTAGTGTTCTGGATAGTCCAGCTACAAATTTTCCAGAACTACCTGACCTGATTCTTTATAGCAAGGATATGTAGGCAACCTCGGAAGCAAGGTTCGTCATCTTTTTTTCAAAAATTGCTTCATTGGAGTGATTGTTGAGCCAAAAATTAGCTATGGCATTCACTTTTCTTGGCACGAAAAACTCTTCCATGTTCTCGGCCAGAGCGGGCATGCTGTTGGAACACCTAATTTTTGCACTATTGTTAAACTCAAGATATTAGTGTTTTGTATTTTTATTGTTTTTCTCAACTTTTGGTGTCTTTATTGCATATTTCCTTCATAAAATACTACAAAAATAGTTTCTTTCTTCATTTATGCAATTTTAGAATTAACTAACCTTCAATTGGTGGATTAATCTAGTTAAATTGATCATTTGAATAAGTTATTTATTAAATTTATTTGTTTGTGTAAATTTAGTTTAATAAGTACTGGACGGATTGAAGAAATTTGGGCCAAACTTGAAAGAAAAAGTGCCAAGAGTGCAAAATAAAGGGGTGCCATTTGAAAAGGGTTCAAACGACGTGTTTTAGCCTAAACATGGTCGTTTTTCATTAAGTGAACGCAAGACCAAATTCATCCTTCATTCTCACTTTGATCCAATAGGCTTTAATTTCAAATGCCCCTAACGGTATATAGCCCAAAATCAGATTTTTGCCATTTACTAAGCCTAAATTCCTCCTCTCTTTCCTTTCTCTCCTCACTCATCTCTCACTCTCTCTACCTGGCCCAGCTCGCGCCGGCCGGTGGCCGTCGTGCCAACACCCCAAAATTTAACCTCTCTCCTCTCACTCCCCTCATTCTAAAATCACAATCCAAATCCCTCCCAAATTCACAATAATCAACAAAAGCAAACTATCGTGCGTCTTCAATGCCGCGCTGCCTGTCGTCAAGACACCAACCAAAATTCTTTCACTCCCTATTCATCTCAACTCTCTCCTTTTTCTCTCCATTCACGCCCCAAAATCTTTTCAAAACCATCAAAATCCGGCGAGTTTCCCTCAGCCGCGTCAACGCACCATACTCGCCGGCATCTTGGCGGCTCGCCGCCGTCAGCACCCCTCAAACCGCCACTTGCCTCCCGGTTTTCTTCAGT
>NW_017670247.1:504721-508609 GCF_001879085.1 Nicotiana attenuata | reverse complement strand
CTCGGCCTCAAGCGAGTTTCTGTTGTCGATTTTTATCAAAACTAGCATCCAATTCTCCGAAGTCATGGTTTCGATAAAAATCGACATTAGACACTCGCTCGAGTCGTACCACTGCCTATCGCCATTTCCCGGATACTCGAGTATACGGTAAAATCCTAGCTCTCCTTTTATTTTTCTGATTTTTGCTTCTGTAATCGGGTTTAGATTTAGTTTGAATTGTATGTTTCTTGTCGGATAATTAACTGTGCTCATTTAAAATCTATTTCGAGCATTAGTTTGTGAATTCAGTTGTTTGTTCTATGTTTAGTTTGCACAAATCAATTTGTTTTAATCTAATTAGTTTAAGTTTTTTCTGTCTTGTCAATCGTTAGTTGTGTGATTTGTTTTGGTTCAAAATCAATAGGGTGGTATTGATGTTGTCAAAATCTGAAGTTGTTATGGGTTTGATCATGACTTAGGGTACTAGTAACTTACTTTTGATTAGTAGGGTGGCTGAAATGACTCCTTGGCTCCTGCCATAGCAGATTTTAGGCTGTCCTTTCACCTTTTGGACAACATTTAGCACACAAATTCAGCCTCTTTTGGACAGATTTTTGGTGAACCAAAATCTGTCCAAAAAAGGCTTTTCTTTGCCTATTTAAGGGCTGCCCTTTCCTTATTTTAAAGGGGACTCTACCATACATTTGCTAGACATTTTACACTCTAAGAAAATACAAAATTTTGAGAGTAAAAATCAGCACCTAAACATATCCAATAGTAAGCTGAAAATATCAAAAGAAGTAAGCTGAAATTTGAGAGCTTTGGCTTCTTTTTCCCTTTGAAAGTCGCTGAGTTTCTGGGTTAATTTTCTGGTTCGCTTCGGGTGTCTTTTGCTGGTTTTTGTTGCTGTAACTGCTGGTTTATTAAGTTCGGTTGATTTGGTGGATTCAAACTCACCTTTGCTGTTGTAAGCGAAATCCTGCAATCTAGGTAATTTTGACCTTTGCAATATAGTATCTTGAGTTGTAATGGAAAGCTTGAAGTTTGAATTTCATTTAGTTGCTTGATATTATCTTCTGCCTGATTTGTTAACTTTGAACTATGAGTATGCCTTAGCCAAAATCTTCTTTGCCTTGCTGGTAAATAAATGTTAAGCTCTGAAGTTTGGTTTTTTTCAGTGTTAGTAATTAGTTCAAGTTATTTGCTCTCGATTGAGACAGATTGATAGGTTGGCTATTTACATACTGCTGATATGTAGCTAAATAATCCAAAGTTTTAATTTGGATCAAAGCAAAAGTAGTTCTCTTTGAAGAAAGCGTGACGTTAATCTCACTAGAGTTACTTTGGTATCTACTTAAGTAGTATATTAATATGCTTCCTTGAAAATTATTAGTTTAATTATAATAATTTTACAATGTTGTGTGTTATGATGATGGAAAGATGAAAATATTCAGATTCAGTTATTCATTGTTTTTTAATTTTTCACTTGGAGAAAAGTATTATAAGAGAGAGAACATAGGTTTTATGGGTGAGTTTTATCTTGATCTCCTCTATGTTAGAGTACTCTCTTTAATCCAAGACCATAAAGAAAAACCAAAGAATTTTTTTTTCTTTGTTGTCTTCTCCCTTATTTTTAAGTTTGAAAAATGGAGTTAAAGCTTGAATCAATATTTTAATTTCATACAAGCTTCGTTTCCCCGTGTGCTGGTTTAGTGTTATTTTTTTGTGATCTATCATATTTTTATTGTTAAGTTGGAGTCCATGTTTGAATATTTAACAATTCCTTTTTCGCTCAAATGGACATGGGGTTATCACTAGTATGGTTCAGCACTATAAGTAAGAGTTTAGATAATTAAGAAGATTGAATAGTTAGGGGTTATCCCTTTTAATAAATGTCTTGCTAAGTATCATGTTAGGCCACTTCCTCTTCAATACCAAAATTTGCCCAATGCATATGTAGCAACCAATAAAAATTCTCATGCCTATAATACATAGTTGGCACTAATCTTTAAATTACTAATTTATTCAGATGAATCCAATAACATTTTTTTTAATAGCTAAAATAATGTGAAGACTTAATCCCTTTAGTAATTAATTTAAGCGCTAGGCAATTAGTAGGCGAGCTTTAATTTCACGGAATCGCTTGCGTAACGTGATGTTCAATATTCAATAATTTAATTCAAGAAGGTCATACAATATTTGTTAATTTTTTAACTCTTTGCCAAACTCGCGGATTCGCTTGCGTAGCGCGATAATTGACTTTTTAATAAATTTCAAAATTAATTTGTTAGAATGTAGTAATTTTCTTCAAAAGTAATGATGTACTAATAATCCTTGTCAGGACTGCGGATTCGCTTGCGTAGCGCGGCTATGACAAAAAATCAATAAGATTTGTCTCGGTTGCACATTCGCTTGCGTGGTGTGGTCAGAACAATTTTATTCAAATCTTTCTATAGTAATTTTAATAATAAAAGCGGGCATCGGTAAAACATGAGAACAAAATAAAGCATTAGTTTATCCAACAATTAATTCAAGCCAATTTTAGTCAATAAAGCGACCGTGCTAGAACCACGGGACTCAGGGAATGCCTTACACCTTCTCTCCGGTCAACAGAGTTCCTTACCCGAACTTTATTTTCACGGACCAATAAAAATAGAGTCAATTTTCCTTTGACTAGGGATTCAAATAAAAGGTGACTTGGAACACCCAAAAATCAATTCCAAGTGGCGACTCTGAACAATAAAATAATCCCTATTTCAAAATTGTCACTTTAATTGGTAATACTCCTTAACCCACAGACCCATACAACACATATTATCTTTCGGGGGTAGAAAAAGGAGGTGTGACAAGCTCGGGAGAGGGCGATTTTGGGAGATTTTTGAAGAGAAAATCAGTGGGTAACGATTCCTTATCCCTTTCTAGTTGTATTCCATGAATCTATTGTTAGTTTTATCGTTTAATTTCGGATTTGAGATGAAAATTAGGAAAAAATTTAAAGAAGGTCCTTAGACCTAAATTTCGAGTTTTGATTGGGAATTTGACGTTGGTTTTGGATAATTTTGGTATGGTTAGACTCGTGAGAGTATGAGGATTTTGGGACTACGGATGTGGTATTCCGGTAGATCCGCCCGTATTATAAGTTGGACTACGGGACTGCACCCGAGAGATCCACTAGATATTTATATTTGGGGACTACAGGACGGTATCCTGGGAGATCCCCGGGTTGTTATCTCTACGTTGAGCTGTATTTATTTCCGCGATTACTTTATTTCTATTGAAGTTGCTGTTGTTCTTCTATCCCGTGTTACTTTTTACTATTGCACTTAAGTATACTGTCTTATTCTACACTGTTATATCTTGTATTTCCTTTAACCTCAGTAGGGCCCTGACCTTCCTCGTCACTGCCCGACCGAGGTTAGCCTTGGCATTTACTGAGTACCACTGTGGTGTACTCATGCCCTTCCTGCGCATGTTTTTCATGTGCAGATCCAGGTACTCCCACTCAGACTTATCACCTTGAGGCGAGGCGTTTTGTAGAGACTCCGAGGTATATCTGCCGCGTCTGCAGACCGAAGAGTCCCTTTCTATTCTCAGTACTAGTATAGCCCTTTTCTGTATTTTTCCTTGTTGGCAAATATTTTGGAGTTAGAGCTTATTATGTAATCTTTTAGCTTGTGATTCATGGGGTTCCGGATTTTAGGAGTGTTAGATTGAGATTTTGTACTGTTATATGCCAAGCGGCATCTTAAACACTGTTTAACTTTGTTATTTCGGTTTTTAATTACTTTCTTCCGCAATTGTTTTCCTTTTTCCGCATTGTTAGGCTTACCTAGTCATAGAGACTAGGTGCCGTCACGACAGTTCACAGAGGGCGAACTGGGGTCGTGGCAGTATTAGTGGCCCTGATAT
>NW_017670247.1:451779-503084 GCF_001879085.1 Nicotiana attenuata | reverse complement strand
TAAGGGGATTAATGTGGCTATAATTGAAATGCAGATGGGCTATATATTAAATAGCCAATTTTCCCTTTTTAATTTAATTAAAATGGTTAAAATGATTTTAAAAATAAATTGAAAGCACTAAGCAAATTAATAATATATAAACATTAACCTAAAAAATACTGGGAGTAATTTATAGTTGTAAAATATAGGCTATAATTGCAATTTTATGCCATTAGCTTAAAGAATAGCAAATAAATTTATAAAAATATGATAAAATCACCTTAATTATATTGTGGTGTAAATATGAGGGTGGAAATAAATTACTCACCAAAATAATAGTTTTGGGAATAATTATTGGATTTTGTACTGCTAAAACAAATAATAAAATGATTTTAAAAAGCTTTAAAAATTAGAAAAAAAAATGTCAAAATTCTTGGGCATACTTATATATGCATGTACATGCTATTTTGAGAATATTTTGAGTATAAAAATAGATAGGAAAAAATTGGGTATCAACAGAGATGGCCCCCTCTGGCATGTTATCCCGGGTTCATTTTTCCCTTGTAATGGACACCTTAGTGCGTTTTAGCGTTGGCCCCTGGGGGACGTCAACCGCACCAATGATCATGTGATGACGTGCTGAGGTTCCTCTTGTTGGGTCTGTTTGTTGGAGTCCCTATTCCTGAAGTGATTTTTGGCTCTATTACTCAGAAATTCCCGGAGGTGCCCGTTATTGAATAGCCAGGCCACTTCTTCCCTTTATTATCTGCAGTCTTCGGTCCAATGACCGTGAGTGTCATGATACTTACACATCAGGTTGGGGTCCCTTTGGGCAGGATCATATTGCAACAGCCGAGGCCACTTGGTATCTTTGATGCGTCTGATGGCAGGTACGATGCTGGCGGCATCGAAAATGAAATTTTATTTCGATAATATCGGTGCCTCCTTGGCCTGGAGTGGTCTGTCGAAACTATGTTTACCCATGAGCCCCCGACTATTATGGCCTTGATCTTTCCTTTTTCCATTCCTCGCAGGGTTGTGCCCGGATCCGTTACCCCTTCGATCTCTGCTATACGGTTGATACCGATCTCTGTTCGGTCTTGGTTCATGATTGACGACTCTTTTAGACCTGTCACTAGTTCTGATGGGATATACGGACCCGGAGGGGGCCCCGAGCTGATCGTCTTCGACTCTGATTTTTGATTGGTACCTGTTATGGACATCGACCCAAGTTATCGTCGCGTATTCTATCAAATTCTGTTTCAACTGCTGTGAAGCCAAGGAGATTTGGGGGTTGAGTCATTGGGTGAATGCCTAACTGGCCCAATCGTCCGCCACCAGAGGCAGATCCATTGGTTCCATTTGAAACCTCGAACCGAATTCCCTGAGCATCTCGTTATCTCTTTGCTTTACTTTGAAAAGGTCTGACTTCCTGGTCTCGACCTTTATGACCCCGGCGTGCGCCTTTATAAAGGCATCTGCAAGCATAGCAAACGAATCAATAGAATTAGGGAGTAAGTTGTGATACCATATCATAGCTTCTTTTGACAGGTTTTCTCCGAACTTTTTCAGCAGAACATACTCGATTTCGTCGTCTTCTATGTCGTTCCCCTTGATGGCACATGTGTAGGAGGTCACGTGTTCATTTGGATCCATTGTTCCATTATACTTCAGAATTTCGGGCATAAAGAACTTCTCCGGGATTGGCTTCGGCGCCGCGCTCGGAGGGAAAGGCTTTTGGACATATTTCTTGGAATCTAGGCCTTTCAATATCAGGGGTGCTCCTGGGATTTGATCAACTCTGGAGTTATAGGTCCCACTTTTTTGTTGTTGGCTTCGAACTTCTTTTCCCCCGATTCCACCCGCTTTGTCAGTTCCTCAATCATCTTTATTATTTCGGGGTTGGTCCCGGATTCAACTTCACCCGGCCTTTTCGTGGTTTGTTCACTTCTTCGGGTGTTTTTCCGAGATAGTTCGGGCTCAACTCTGCTGGGGGCGCGGCTTTGGTTTTGTAACTGGGCTATCTCCACCTGTTAAGCTTGTAACATTTTGAAGATCACCCGCAAATTGATCTCATTGCCATCACCGTCGTGCGCACCCCGGGCCACCGATCGAGCTCCTCCACAAACGTTGTTCTCTAGGCCGGTAGGCAAGTTTGTGATGATGGCCACATGTGAGTTAGCATCGATTGGCTCTACGATCGGGAGTCTGTTTGGGTCAAAATAGGGGACCTCGTTGCTGGGCACTTTATTGTTGTTCTCGCCATGGTGGCCAGACTCAGCATCAACGTTCAAGTGAGCAGAATGAGAGTTTGACATTCTTAAATTGACCTGAAATTAAAATCTCAAAGAACAAGTGTAAAGCAGAGTGTGTTATGAAAATTTGTATTAAATTACCACTATTATCCTTAGCCCCGCGGTGACGCCAAACTGTTTACCCTTAAAAATGAATAACAATTAAATTTATACGCGATTTTAAAGATATATGGGTTAATTCAATACAAGTGATCAATGAAGTTAGATTAAGCAAATAAAAGACGTAAAAAATGACCAAACCAATGATAACACTGAATCGGGCTCGGTTAAAGGCTTAACAAAGGACATGCCTTTGATTCCAAGCTTGCACTTGTGAAGAACTTAAGAACAAAAACTTTGAATAGCTTTCAGAAACAGAAGTGTATTGACTTGAGATGTGTATTACAGTGTACCTAATGAATAATAATTTTTTCCTTCATATAGTAGGGGAGTTTTACCCTAAGTACAATTCTAAGAAAGGTAAAAATCTTCCTCTTCGTTGATCATTGATTTTTCGCTGATACGGGCCGAGATTCACGTTGTGATATCTGGTTGGACGCGAACATCAAGGCCTATTGTTAGTCGAGTGTGGTTGTTTGGTAATGCTCTCCGAGGTCTTGAGGCTCAAACCTAAAACGGAGGACGTGGTCTCGATGTCCCGAGGGAAGGTGTTTTGCCCGAGCCCTGATACGAGGGGCTCCTCGCTCTGATTCTGATTCCTTACGATCACGTCCCGGCTCTGCTTGCCTCACCGGGAAACTAGGGTGTTCAGTGGGCTAGGTTTGACATGTATACAAATACCATATAAAAAATTCTAACGAATGCTAAGAGCGCTTCCCAAAATTTTGGCCGGAAGCTATTTTTTCAAAAACTTCTTTTATGGGGACAAAATATAAACGGTGACACCAAATCATCCTATGTGTGTAAATCAACAATTTGGAGTATGTAAGTCATTCGTGGAAGATTTATGACTTCACGGCTAGTCTAATTTGTATAGTTCAAGGGATTAAGTGGATTATTCCGATATAAATTTGAAATTAATTTTGTTCCGTATTTGATTGGAAGACTTAGCTAAAATTGGTATTGTTTTTATACCAAATTATTGATATAGCATATCCCATATAGATCTTTAAATTCTATAAATTCTTGGAATATTCACAAAGAGAATAAAAACATCAAATATTATTTTTTTTAAGGCCGGCGAAGTGATTTATATAAATTTTCCTTTTTTTTATGTACATCCCAAGGAAATCCACAACATCCTATATTCGAGAAACATGTTGCTTAAGCTCTCGAATCATAGAAATACGCTGCTTAAACTCTCGAATCACGACGAATAATCCAGAGAGAAGAATCCAGGGAACAAACAAAATTGTATTTACAAAGATTCATCAATAGAATTATTTTTCTTTTGTGACGACCCAACCCGTCGTCTCATGTATTACAGCCCCGTTTCCCCCATCTATTGCTCTTTCATGTTTTATTATCAGCAACGGGTGAGTTAGAGTTTAATTGAATTGGTTTGGATAGGAAATGAGACGCTTAGTCACTTTAAGGAAGGTTTGGTTTGGAAAAGTCAACCGAACGTTGACTTATTAGTTAGAAGGCTCGGATGTGAATTCCGGTGATTCGGTTAGCTTCGGGAGGTGATTTGTGACTTAGGAGTGCGATCGGAAGTGATTTCGGAGGTCCGGAGTAGAATTAGGCTTGAATTGGCAAAGTTGGCACTTTGGCGAATTCCGGTGGATAGGTGAGATTTTGATCCGAGGGTCGGAATGGAATTCCGAGGGTTGCAGTAGCTCCGTTAGGTGATTTTGGATATGTGTGCAAAATTTTAGGTCATTCGGAGGTGTTTTGGTCGGGTTTTTGATCGAATGCGTAATTCGGAAGTTTTTAAGAAACTTAGGCTTGAATTCGATGTGATTTGATAGTTTTAGCGTTGTTTAATGTGTTTTAAAGATTGGAACAAGTTTGAATAAGGTATTAGGATGTGTTGGTATTTTTGGTTGAGGTCCCGGGGGCCTCGGGGTGAATTCGGGTGGTTAAACGAGCGTTTTGAGGTGTGTTGGAGGTTCAGTTTTTTCTATCATTTGGTATTTCCGCTTCTGCGGAAATGGACCGTAGAAGCGGGTAAAGGAGCGCAGAAGCGGTTCGTAGCCTGGTGGAGTGTTTCCACAAAAGCGGAACATTTTTCGCAAATGCGAGTCCGCAGAAGCGGACTATAAACCGCAGAAACGGTCTTGAGTGGTTCGTAGAAGCGGATGAGGAGACGCAAAAGCGGACGTTGGGTTTTTAAGTGAAGACCGCATAAGCGGAATTTTGTCCGCAGAAGCGGTCCCGCATAAGCGGAAGCGGGACCGCATAAGCGAAAATCGCTGTTGGCAGAAGGGTTTAAAATATTAAATTTCATCCGCGAACAAGAGGTAGTTTCCACCATTTTTAAGCGACTTGGAGAGCTTTGGGCGAGAATTTTTGAGGGTTTTGACTGAGAATCAATTGGAGGTAAGTCTCTTGGCCTAATTATTCGAGTTTATGGTAGAAATTACATGTAAATTATGGAAAATTCATCAAAACGGGTTGACTTAGGGCTTGGAAAGCTGTGATGTAAAAATGGATTTTGAAAGGGCATTTGAACTCCGATTTTGGTAAAATTGGTATGTGTAGACTCGTGGCGAGACGAGGAATACAGTGATGTAAATTTCATAATTTTTCGAGAAGTGAGCCTTGGACTCGGGTTTTGCCAATTTCGTGAATTTTGGTGTTTTTCGAGTCTTTTCGATTGGGTTTTGTTTCTTTAGCCTATTGTAATGTATTAGTTGTGGTTTTAATCAGATTCGGCGTGCGAAGAGGTTGATTCGAAAGGCAAAGGCATAGCGAGCTAGACTTGTGGCCGGCTTGAGGTGAGTAATAGATGTAGATGATGACCTGAGGGTTTGAAACCCCGGTATATCACACTGTGACGCTATATTGAGGCGAGACACGTACTCTATGACGAGTGCAGGGTCGATTGTGACTGGGGATTGTGACCTAGTCTGTTCCGATTGATGTTCGTACTGTGTTCTTGACTAGAAATTGTTTGGTAATCATCCTACTTGGATTTTATGAATGTGTTTGGGGCTTTGTGCCTATCATTTGCATCCTTCAGGGATCCTTATCACTGCTTCCATGATGCTTAGCATATTTCATGATATCAGTCCTGAGTTAGACACTGCCTCGAAATGTTTAGTAAATAAATAAAGGTTTAAACACTTAGCTCTATAATTTCTAATAATTGAAACTAAAAATGAACAATTTGACTGTGCCCGATTGGCTTGCATGCATATATATATACCTGGACTGAGTGTGGATCGGGCTGCTCGCTGCAGCGAATGTTACGGTGATATTACGCTTGGGCTGTAGGAGCCCTTCCGGAGTCTGAACCCCCACAGTGAGCGCGGGTACCCAAATGGATCGGGCTGCGCGCCGCAGCGGTCATGTGCATTGCATTGCATTCATGCATTTATACCTAATTGTCTTAATTGCCCTGGTATTGTTGTTGTTTCATTGTTTTATGTGCTGAATCGCTGATTATAGCTTTATATGGTAATATTTCGGAATTTCTTACTTTCAGCCATTATATATGTTTATTACTCACTGAGTTGGAAGTACTCACTTTACTCCCTGCACCATGTGTGCAGATTCAGGTGCTCCGGAGACTTAGTGGAGCTGTTTGATGTCTTCTTGGATTTCGGTTTAGGAGTTGTTGAGGTAGCTGCCTGACGTCCGCAGGACCCGACTTCTCCCCTTTATTGCGTTTGTCTTTCCCTATCCTAGACTTTCTTTATTACTATGAATATATTACTCTGTTACATTTAGAGGCTCTAGACTCGTGACTCCAGATCTATTGGGGAAATGTTTGGTATATTCGTTATTATTTTTCGTACTACTTTATCTAGTTCCGGATTGGAAACTTGATATTTACTATTTTAATCGTATTATTTGTTAACGGATTGCGAATTTGGGTTGAGAGTATTTAATTGGTCGGGCTTGCCTAGAATTAGTGTTGGGCGCCATCACGACCGGGATTGGGGTCGTGACAAGTTGGTATCAGAGCCTAGGTTACTAGGCCTCGCGAGTCATGAGCCAGTTTAGTAGAGTCTCGCGGAACGGTACGGGGACGCCTGTACTTCTCCTCGAGAGGCTACAGAACCTTTAGGAAAACTCCATATTCTTGAAATTCTTGTCGTGCGGCTTTGTGATTTGAAAACTAAATTCCTGTATTCTATTCTCTCGCAGATGGCGAGAACTCGTGCTATCGGACGCGATGGTCGACCACCAGTACCACCCACTAGAGGCCGTGGACGCGGTCGTGGTCGTGGTCGAGGTAGGGCAGCAGAGACAGCACCTGCTGACCCACCAGCTGCCACAGTTCAGGACCAGACTCCAGCTGTCGATGTCCCAGCAGCACCTGTGTAGGCACCAGCAGTGCCTATTGCTATTCCTGGTCTCCAGGAGACCTTGGCACAGATACAATCAGTTTGCGCTGGCCTAGCTCGGGCAGTCTCAGCTTCTACCGCAGCAGCTGCTTCCCAGACCGGGGGAGGTCATCAGACCCCAGTTGCTTACACACCTGAGCAGGCTACCCAGGGACTTCAAACACCGGAAGCAGCCATAGCTCCTCCAGTTGCTCCAGTTGCACCAGTTGCAGCCTATGAGGCTCCAGCTATGCCGGACGATGAGCAGCGTCGCCTTGAGAGATTCGGCAGGCTTCAGCCACCGAGGTTCAGCGGTGCTGAGGGCGAGGATGCCCAGGGTTTTCTGGATAAGTGTCAGCGTATGCTTCGCACTGCAGGGATCTTAGAGTCGGGTGGTGTGGCTTTTACTACTTTCCAGTTCTCAGGGCCTGCATTCACCTGGTGGGAGGACTTCGAGAGGCGTAGGCTGGTTGGTGCAGCGCCCCTTACATGGCAGCAGTTCTCCACTGTCTTTTTGGAGAAGTACGTACCGCAGTCTCACGGGGAGGAGCTACGTCGTCAGTTCGAGTGGTTGGTTCAGGGGGACATGTCTATGACCCAGTACGAGTTGAGATTCACGCAGCTAGCTCGGCATGCCACTTGGATGATCCCGACATATCGGGAAAGGATTAGGAGGTTCGTGGATGGCCTCAACTATTCACTCCGCATTTTGATGACCAGAGAGAGGGTTATGGGTGCCTCGTTTGAGGAGGTAGTTGACATGGCTCGAGAGATTGAGACGGTTCACCGTCGGGAGCGTGAGGAGAGGGAGGCAAAGAGGCCTCGAGGTTCAGGTAGTTTCAGTGGTGCTCCGTCTAGGGGCCAGTTCCAGCGTGGCAGAGGCCGTTCCTTCAGGCCTCCTCAGTCAGATCGTCCAGAGTACAGTGGGGCCTTTTCAGGCTGTGGTCATCAGGGATTTCAGCAGGGCCAGACTTCACTTAGTGCCCTTCCAGCTCAGAGCTCTACACCTGCCTCTTCAGCCCAGGGTTCTTCAGCAGCGAGGGGTTTCCATCAGTCCCCTTCTCCAGCGCCGGGTAGTTGCTACGAGTGCGGTGAGTTCGGTCATATGAGGAGATCCCCTAGTATATGAAAGAGTGAAAAAGTGCTTTCGTTGTTGTGGAAGAAGAAGCCTTCGTATCTTAATGCACGTATTTAATTTATTCGGAGCTATTAGAGCGGGATCCACTTTTTGGGGAATATGAGTCGAAGCAATAACAAGAATATTTCTAGTAGAACATCTTTCACAATCCCTGGAGAGATGGTTCACTAATAGACCGAGGGCTAAGTCATTCGACTCATTCACATCCAGATCATGAATGTTTGGAATCCATATTATGCAAGGAGACATTGCTTTTGCTAATTCGAGTGTCCTCGGCGTCGTGGTAGTCAGTCTCAGCAGAGGGATCAGCCCTTATCTTCTGCTCCTGTTTCATCAGCACCCGCCCAGTCAGCTAGAGGTGGAGGTCAGGTAGCCAGGGGCCGCCCCAGGGGTGGAGGCCGGACTGGTGGTGGTCAGGCTCGATTCTATGCTCTTCCAGACAGGAAGGACGTCATTGCCTCAGATGCTGTTATCACAGGTATTATCTCAATCTGCCACAGAGATGCCTCTGTCTTATTTGATCCCAGATCTACCTATTCCTATGTATCTTCATATTTTGCTCATCACCTGGGTACTACCCGAGGTTGTCTTGCCTTGCCTGTTCACGTATCTATCCCGGTGGGTGATACTATCATTGTAGATTATGTATACCGATCCTGTTTAGTGACTATTAGGGGTCTGGAGACCCGAGTTGACTTATTGCTGTTAAGCATGATGGATTTTGATGTTATTCTGGGTATGGATTGGTTATCTCTGTACCATGCTATTCTGGACTGTCATGCTAATACAGTTACGTTGGCTATTCCGGGTATTCCGAGGATTGAGTGGCGTGGTACGACTGATTATGTTCCCAGTAGGGTGATTTCTTTTTTAAAGGCCCAGCGGATGGTTGGGAAGGGTTGTCTATATTATTTGGCTTTCATGAGAGACATTGGAGCTGAGACTCCTAGTCTTGACTCCGTCCCCGTCGTGAGGGACTTCCCTGATGTTTTTCCAGCAGACCTGCCGGGCATGCCACCGGACAGGGACATCAATTTTGGTATTGATCTGGTACCGGGCGCTAAGCCCATCTCTATTCCTCCGTATCGCATGGCACCACCAGAGTTGAAAGAACTAAAGGATCAACTTCAGGAACTCCTAGATAAGGGGTTTATTCGTCCTAGTGTGTCACCGTGGGGTGCACCGGTGCTATTTATAAAGAAGAAAGATGGCACAATGAGGATGTGCATTGATTACAGACAGTTGAACAAGGTGACAGTGAAGAACAAGTATCCACTACCTCGTATTGATGATTTGTTTGACCAGCTCCAGGGGGAAAGGGTATTCTCGAAGATTGATCTCCGTTCAGGCTATCACTAGCTGAAGATCAGGGATTTGGATATTATGAAGACTGCCTTCAGGACTAGATATGGGCACTATGATTTCCTGGTTATGTCTTTTGGACTGACTAATGCCCCAGCCGCGTTCATGCACTTGATGAACAGCGTATTTCGGCCGTATCTGGATTCATTTGTTATCGTTTTTATTGATGATATCCTGGTGTACTCGCGTAGCCAAGAGGATCATGCTCAGCACTTGAGAGTGGTGTTACAGAGGTTGAGGGAGGAGAAGCTTCATGCAAAGTTCTCCAAATGTGAGTTTTGGCTTGGGTCCGTAGCTTTTCTGGGACACGTGGTGTCCAGTGATGGTATTCAAGTTGATCCAAAGAAGGTAGAGGCGGTGCAGAGTTGGCCCAGACCATCCTCAGCCACGGAAATTCGAAGTTTCCTCAGTTTGGCAGGTTATTATCGCCGGTTCGTCCAGGGTTTTTCCTCTATTGCTTCGCCCTTGACCAAGTTGACGCAGAAGGGTGCACCATTCGTATGGTCAGACGAGTGCGAGGAGAGCTTTCAGAAGCTCAAGACAGCTTTGACAACAGCTCCAGTGTTAGTTTTGCCATCAGCCTCAGGTTCTTACACTGTGTATTGTGATGCTTCGAGAGTTGGGATCGGATGTGTGTTGATGCAGGAGGGTAGAGTTATTGCATATGCTTCTCGTCAGTTGAAGCCTCATGAGCAGAACTACCCCGTACATGATTTGGAGTTGGCTGCTATAGTTCATGCGTTGAAGATTTGGAGGCACTACTTATATGGCGTATCTTGTGAGGTATATACTGATCATCGCAGCCTTCAGCATTTGTTCAAACAGAAGGATCTTAATTTGAGGCAGCGGAGGTGGCTTGAGTTACTCAAGGACTATGATATTACCATTTTGTATCATCCGGGGAAGGCCAACGTAGTGGCCGATGCGTTAAGCCGGAAGGCGGTCAGTATGGGTAGCTTGGCGTACATTCCAGTTGGGAAGAGGCCCTTTGCAGTTGATGTTCAGGCTTTGGCCAATCGGATGGTGAGGTTAGATATTTCGGAGCCTAGTCGGGTGTTGGCTTGTGTAGTTTCTCGGTCTTCCTTGTATGACCGCATCAGAGAGCACCAGTATGATGATCCACATTTGCTTGTCCTTAAGGACAGGGTACAGCACGATGACGCCAGAGATGTGACTATTGATGATGATGGCATGATGAGGATGCAGGGCCGGATTTGCGTGCCCAATGTGGATGGGCTTCGGGAGTTGATATTAGAGGAGGCCCACAGCTCGCGGTATTCCATTCATCCGGGTGCCGCGAAGATGTATCAGGATTTGAGGCAGCACTACTGGTGGAGGAGAATGAAGAAAGATATAGTGAGTTATGTAGCTCGGTGTCTCAACTATCAGCAGGTCAAATATGAGCATCAGAGACCCGGTGGTGTACTTCAGCGGATAGATATTCCCGAGTGGAAGTGGGAGAGGATTACTATGGATTTTGTGAGTGGTCTCCCTCGTACCTCGAAGAAGTTTGATTCGATTTGGGTGATTGTGGATCGGCTGACCAAGTCCGCGCACTTCATTCCGGTGTGTACTACCTATTCTTCGGAGCGGTTGGCAGAGATTTTCATCCGGGAGATTGTTAGGTTGCATGGGGTCCCAGTTTCTATCATCTCAGATAGGGGTACTCAGTTTACTTCCCAGTTTTGGAGGACTTTTCAGCGAGAGTTGGGTACACAAGTAGAGTTGAGCACAACATTTCATCCTCAGACGGACGGGTACACAGGTAGAGTTGAGCACAGTTTCTGTCATGTGCATTGCATTGCATTCATGCATTTATACCTATTTGTCTTATTTGTCCTGGTATTGTTGTTGTTCCACCGTTTTATGTGTTGAATCGCTGATTATAGCTTTATATTGTAATATTTCGGGATTTCTTACTTTCAGCCATTATATATGTTTATTACTCACTGAGTTGGAAGTACTCACTTTACTCCCTGCACCATGTGTGCAGATTTAGGTGCTCCGGAGATTTAGTAGAGCTGTTTGCCGTTTTCGTGAAGTTTATTTTCAGGAGTTGTTGAGGTAGCTGCCTGACGTCCGCAGGACCCGACTCCTCCCCTTTATTTCATTTGTCTTTCCATATCCTAGACTTCTTTATTACTATGAATATATTACTCTGTTACATCTAGAGGCTCTAGACTCGTGACTCCAGATCTATTGGGGAATGTTTGGATATTCGTTATTATATTCCGTACTATTTTATTTAGATTCGGATTGGCACTTTGATATTTGCTATTTTAGTCGTATTATTTGTTAACGGATTGCGTATTTGGGTTGAGAGTATTTAATTTGATCGGGCTTGCCTAGATTTAGTGTTGGGCGCCATCACGATCGGGATTGGGGTCGTGACATTTACATGACTCGATCCTCACCCATTTATGGGATCTCTATGTAGAGTTTCGTGGCCTTTGGATTGCCTTTTTCTTTGGCACTAATGTTGAGGTCGACAGTGAAAATGGAGGAGCATGGTAGGTTGCAGATTCTGAGTCTTACTCTCTAGGTTTCCAAACAGTTTAACTTAACGTTTTTTGGTTTCAGAGTGCTTTCTTACTTGTGGATTAGTTCTTGTTATATTCTTTAAGTTTCATAGTAACTCTAAAAAAGTAACAAAATATTTTTAATAATCAAAGTTATTTATTTATATACCTTTTTTCTCTCTTTGTGAGTTGATATTTGTTGATTTTGGATAAAGATTTTACCAAAAAATGTCGTAAAGCATAAAGAGTTATTCCTAGTATGATGTTGCTTAAGCTTAGTTTCACTATCACTGTTCTTATCATGCCAACCACTGGTTAGTTTAATCGTTATATCTTATCATTCTTCTGCATTATTGTCTTTGTTAATGTGTATGCATGTGTTTGTTTATATGATGTTTAAATGTGATTTTTTCATATTATGACAATCATTATTGATTATGATATTGTCACGACCCAAACTAATCTTGTCGTGATGGGGCCTATCGTGGTACTAGGCTAGCCGACTCTTTACCAAAAACAACACGATATTTCATTATAAGCACGTGATTTTTGCCCTATATGAATTACTCCTACAGAATCCCAAGAAAATAGATTTTCTTAATTATTTGCCATTTTTAGAAAATTTTGTAGTATTTTATTTAATTGTTTGCATTTTTGTGCATGTTTAAGTTTTATTTAAATCATGAAAAACTACCAAAATATCATGCATTTCATTTAGGACTTGTTTTTTTACATTTATAGAATTAATCAGTAATTATTTGTTTAATAATAAATTGAAAATCACAAAAAAAATTGCTTCATTTTTACACTTTTTCCTTTTATTGATTTTTCCCTTTTAATTTAGGATTAAATAGCTTTTATAATTTTTGTAATTAGTTTAATTTCACATTTTGGATAATTTCAGAATTTTAATTTGTAGGATTTTAATTAAAAGAAAAAGAAAAAATTAGAAAATAAAAGAAAGAATTGGAAAAGAAAGGTTTGTCTTGTGAAATTGGGCCAAAATTAATGCCGAGCCCAAAGCCTATACCCAAATCTGTCCAAACCCAATAACCCACTCAAAGTCCAATCTCCCTACCCAAATACCCATTACCCTTTGCCCTAATCCCTCACATAAAAAGGGAGCTAAGGCCCAAAAATAGATCAAATTTTGGAAAGGTTAGGCCCTTCTCTTGAAAAAAAACCAAAAAGGGCGCCCCTGGCTACACCCTTTCTTCTTCTTCTCATTTTCACTCAACGATGGAGACCCAATAAGAACACATACACACACAAAAATACAGCAATAAAAATTGGTTTTCAGATCTGGAAAAGAAGACTCCAAAAAAAAATCAAAAAAAAAAGGGAAAAGAGAACGATGAAAAAGAAGATTTAAAGTTGGTTTTGGGTTTGTCATTCAATTGATACACATTTTACGGGATTTCTCTAAATGGTTTGAGCTGTTGAAATTGTCGAATTTGCTGGAGCTGTTTGGTTTTTGGAGCTGCTGGGTTATCTGGTTTAGATCTCTAGACTTGCACTCTAGCTAACTGAATTTACGCTGCTGTTGTTTCATTCCACATTCAGAGCTTATTTTCTATTTTATTGTTCTTGCTGTCCAGGTATGGCTCCTTGATTAAATAATATAAATTTGCAAAGTTGTTTGGGAATAAGGACTGTTAGAAGTTGTTCATATGTTACCTGTTCTATAATTAATTTTGTTTGATGGCTATCACTAGTTTGTTCAATTGCTAGATGCTTTTAGTTTGGATGGTTTAACGTTGAGAATATACAGCAAATAATATGCTCTGTTTATGTGTCATTCATGCAAGTCAAGTTCCACTTTCAATTTTGACAATGTACATGAATGCAGATATAGATCAGTGGCATAAATGAATTTTTGTCTCCATCACTTAATTGACCACAAATTAAATAGGACCATTTCACTAAATCTAACGCTTATAAATAGAGGCATCACGCATGGCAGTTTTAATCTACCAGTTTTCATTTTTAAAGTATCCATTCCAAGCTTTTTTGCTATTTTTTTTAGTTATTTCTTCTAGTGAATTTTCTGTGATGGAGTTTGGATTGGATTCAAAATATCTTAGGTCCTTTGTTTGTTATTTTGTTCTTTTAATTTCGAACTTGAGTGTCTAAGCTTAGTAATCTCATTAGACCTTATATAGATTTGATTTCCTATTTTTGAGACCTTGCAAATACTAGTGTAAATGGGATTGTTAATGGACGCAATTAATTAATTCAAGAACATCGTAGTCTGCTTCAGTTGAGTTAGAAATCCTTGGAAATAATTTGAGGCGCGCCATGCCAAATGAAATCTCAAAATGCGTGGCCCTCGCTTAATTATATCTTTTAAAATTCTTAGAACTCGAGGCGTGCCATTTAGTAAATTTCCATGGCCCTCGCAAAGTTAACAACGCGTAGTTGCTTTAGGCGTGTTATTTTTAATAATCTATCTTCCTAAATTCGGGTGCGCATTTATGTGACCCAAATCCAAATCCCAACAATGTTGTATAAAATGTGTTGCGGACTGCGGGTGCATTTATGTGACGTGGTCCAAGACATATTTTAAATGACGTTGTAATTTTCATTAAAAAATGAATAAAAGCGATTAAAGTTTAAAAATGCACAATAGGTTTTAAAACATGTATTAAAATCAGATAATGGGTCAGTTATAATAGTTTAAGCGACCGTGCTAGAACCACGGAATCCGGGGGTGCCTAACACCTTCTCTCGGGTTAACAGAATTCCTTATTCAGAATTTCTGGTTCGCAGACTTCAAAAGGAAAGTCGAAATCTTCCTCGATTTGGGATTTAAAATAAACCGGTGACTTGGGACACCAGAAAACAAACTATCCCAAGTGGCGACTCTAAATTGAATAAATAATCCCATTTCGAATAATGTCACTTAAATTGGATAAACTCCCTTATACACTACCTTCCGGGGATGGTGTGTAAAAAAGGAGGTGTGGCATTCATTTCAAAGATAAATTCAAGCTATTTAATAACAAAATTTCATAAAGAAATTCCAAACAACGAAAGTGCGGAAAGAAAAACCCGACATCGGGGTGTCACTAGTCATGAGCATCTACTATAAATTGTCCAAAAATACTGAGACTAACACAGTCTGGAAAGTTACTACAAACAACTATAGGAAGATAGGAGGGAGAAGAGCAGGGCTGCGATCGCCAGCAGCTACCTTGCTAACTCTGAGAAGATCTACAGCTGGACTAGTCAACAGCCGCTACCGGGTCCTGGTACGCCTGGATCTGCACACAAGGTGCAGGGAGTAACGTGAGTATGCCAACTCAATAAGTAACAACAATAAATAAAGGCTGAGCAGTAGTGACGAGCAATGGAGCTAACTGAACCATAAAAATCCAAATCCGGGATCGTTTACTCATAAGTCAACATCCGGTTGACTTTTCAAACTTAAGTTTCTAAATAGGAGACTAGGTGTCTCATTCCACACCGAAACCACTCCGTACCCGAACCAACCAACACGATACTATAAAATAAAGCTGAACACAAAAAGGAAGCAGAAATAGGGGAAACAGGGCTATAACTCATGAAACGACCGGCCGGGTCGTTACATCCTCCCCCTCTTAAACAAACATTCATCCTCGAACGAGTCTAGAAATATACCTGTAGTCTCAAATTGGTGTGGATATCTACTCCGCATCTCCCGCTCGATCTCCTAAGTAGCCTCCTCTGCGGGACAACCTCCCCACTGTACTTTGAGTGAAGTTATATCCTTTGATCTCAACTTTCGAACTTGCCACTCCAAAATAGCCACTGGGCCCACATCATAAGTCAAATCACCATCTAACTGAAGTTGAAATCCAAGACATGATACGGATCACCGATATACTTCCGGAGCATAGAAACATGAAATACTGGATGCACATCCGACAAGCTAGGTGGCAAAGCAAGCTCATAAGCCACCTCCCCAATCCTCCGAAGCACCTCAAAAGGCCCAATGAACCAAGGGCTCAACTTGCCCATCTTCCCAAATCTCATAACACCCTTCATGGGCGAAACCTTCAGTAGAACCTTCTCCCCAACCATATAAGACACATCACGAACCTTTCCGTCAGCATAACTCTTTTGTCTTGACTATGCTATACGAAGCCGCTCCTGAATCACTTTCACATTGTCCAAAGAATCCTGTACCAAGTCTGTACCCAAAATTCTAGCCTCACCCGGCTCAACAAACTCACTGGAGATCTACACCGTCTCCCATATAAAGCCTCTTACGGAGCCATCTGAATACTCGACTGATAACTGTTGTTCAAAGCAAACATCGCGAGTGGAAGAAAATGGTCCCATGAACCCCCAAAATCAATGACACAAGCGCGTAACATGTCCTCCAATATCTGAATAGTGCGCTTGGACCGCCCGTCCGTCTGAGGATGAAAAGCTATGCTCAACTCTACCTGAGTGCCCAACTCTCGCTGCACGGCTCTCCAAAACTACGATGTGAACTGTGTGCCTCTATCAGATATGATGGAAACTGGGAATTCCATGAAGGCGAACAATCTCTTTGATGTAAATCTCAGCCAACTGCTCTGAAGAATAGGTAGTACACACAGGAATGAAGTGCGCGGACTTGGTCAGCCGATCCACAATCACCCAAATAGCATCGAACTTCCTCAAAGTCCGTGGGAGTCCAACTATGAAATCCATGATGATCTGCTCCCACTTCCACTCTAGAATCTCCATTTGCCGAAGCAAGCCACCCGGTCTCCAAAGCTCATATTTCACATGCTGACAGTTGAGACACCGAGCTACAAACCCAACTATATCTTTCTTCCTCCTCCTCCACCAATAGTGCTGTCTCAAATCCTGATATATCTTCGTGACACCCGGATGGATGGAATACCGCGAACTATGGGCCTCCTCAAGAATCAACTCCCGAAGACCATTTATATTGGGCACACATATCCGGCCCTGCATCCTCAATACCCTGTTGTCACCAATA
The DNA here is from genome assembly GCF_001879085.1 of Nicotiana attenuata. Classification (NCBI taxonomy): domain Eukaryota; kingdom Viridiplantae; phylum Streptophyta; class Magnoliopsida; order Solanales; family Solanaceae; genus Nicotiana; species Nicotiana attenuata. Next base: position 486,363 of record NW_017670247.1, on the reverse strand, counting down.
GTCACATCTCTGGCATCATCATGAAAAACCTTCTCCTTGAGGACAAGCAAATGAGGGTCATCATACTGGTGCTCTCTGATACAAACAAGGAAGACCGAGAAACCACACAAGCTAGGACCCGACTGGGCTCCAAAATATCCAACCTCACAAACTGGTTGGCCAAGGCCTGAACATCAACTGCAAGAGGTCTCTCACCAACATGAAGAAATGCAAGACTGCCCATACTCACTGTCTTTCTACTCAAGGCGTCGGTCACCACATTGGCCTTCTCGGATGGTACAAATAGTAACATCATAGTCCTTCAGCTGCTCCAACCACCTACGCTGCCTCAAATTGAGATCCTTCTATTTTAACAAGTGCTAGAGGCTACGATGATCAGTAAACACCTCACAAGACACACCATAGAGATAATGCCTCCAAATCTTCAATGCGTGAACAATGGAAGCCAACTCCAAATCATGACCATGGTAGTTCTTCTCATGGGGCTTCAACTGACGAGAAGCATAAGCAGTCACTCTACCCTCCTGCATCAAAACACACCCAATACCGATCCGAGAAGTATCACAATATACTGAATAAGAGCCTGAAGCTTATGGCAACACTAACACTGGAGCTGTTGTCAAGGCGGTCTTGAGCTTCTGAAAGCTCGCCTCACACTCATCCGACCACCTAAAAGGAGCACCCTTTTGGGTCAATCTGGTCAAGGGTAATGCAATGGATGAAAATCCCTAAACGAACCAACAGTAATAATCCGCCAAACCAAGAAAGATACGAATCTCTGTGGCTGAGGACGGTCTAGGCCAACTCTGGACCGCCTCTATCTTCTTCGGGTCAACCTGAATACCCTCACTGGACACCACGTTCTCCAAGAACGCCACTGAACTGAGCCAAAACACACACTTGGAGAACTTTGCATAAAGCATCTCCTCTCTCAACCGTTGCAATACAACTCTCAAATGCTCGACGTGCTCCTCCTGGCTACGAGAGTACACCAGGATATCATCAATGAATACAATAACAAACAAATCGAGATAAGGACGAAACACACTGTTCATCAAATGCATGAACGCTACTGGGGCATTGGTCAGCCCAAAAGACATCACAAGGAACTCATAATGACCATATCGGGTCCTGAAAGCTGTCTTAAGAATGTCCGTGTCACGACCCATTTTCACAATAGGTCATGAGGGCGCCTGACACCCTTGTCAGGCAAGCCATTGCGAAATTATTACTAAAATACTCGTATTGTTTTTAATTAGAATAAGTGGAATAAACACTCAACTTGGAATTTAAAACCAGAAGAGATAAATACTATAATAAAATAGTTACACAACTCCAAAATAATCGTCTACCAAAGTGTGTGCCAGAACCTGGTGTCACAAGCTACGGGAAACTAGTAGAATATACAACCCAAAAGAATACCACATTACCCTACTGTCTGGATCAGAATAGACAGAAAATAATAATACAAAAGAGATACTTCTTCGGCTGCGGATCAACATGGAGGAAAAAGGAGCTCACCGTAGAAGTACCAAGTCTGCTCACGAATGCGCACCAGAGAAATAACCGGATCCACCTGCCTCAGACCCTGTACATTTAAGTACAGAAGCGTAGCATGAGTACATAAGCAATATGTACCCAGTGAGTATCCCGCCTAACCTCGAAAGAGTAGAGACGAGAGGTCGACTTGATACTCACTAGGGCCAGATAATATCATAAGTTTAAGTGTAACAATGAAAAATCTATAATAGGCAATAGTTTACAACTAGGCACATAAGTCATATTCTCGCTAAGATTCCGATTAATCAATTTCTGCAGTTACAATTATCAATTCATTTCGAGCCATGAAAAGTAGTTCCAATATTTAACACCTTCAGGCAAAGCTAAATAAGCATGCGCAAATATGCCAAGGCGACGGCCCGATCCAACAGAAATAAACTGTGCACTTGCCGAAGGTCGACGGCGCGCCTATAGATACATCTATTCATACCGAGGCGATCGGCCCGATCCACAAATAAGTAGAAATATCAAGTATACACACAAGGCACACCAATAGTCATAACTGCCAAGCAAGACTTCAACAATTATACAAGTACGTTCTAAATCCCTTTTTAAATTGCTAGCATATCCTAGGTGCTCAAAGTAACAAGATAATATAGAGAGTTATGTAAAATAAGCATGTTGTGGGTCCTAAACCACCCGGACCATTACATAGTAGTAGCTACGCACGGACTCTCGTCACCTAGCGCGTGCGTAGCCCCCGCATTTAGCAACAAATACTCAATTATTAATCCTATGGGGATAGTTCCCCCTCACAAGGTTAGAAAGGAGACTCACCTCGCTCCAAAGCGCGCTCCCAATATCAAGAACAAGCCCAAGCTCTTAATTCGAAGCCGAACGATCGCAAACTAGTTAAAATAGGTAAGAACTAGTCAATAAAGGCTTAAAAGGCCGAATTCTAACTATTTAAGTAATTTCCCAACCTTTCCCACAAGATTCCTAAATTCCGACCCCGGGCCCACGTGCCCGGATTTCGATATTTTTTGAAGGAAATTGTTCTCTACAACCTAAGGATCAATAATATATGATTTCTAGTCCATTTCATAACAAATTCCATGCTAAAATCTTAGTTTTATTAAAACCCTAGGTCTAGCCCTAATCCTTTGATTTTATCAAATTTTTAGTGTTTAATCTACCTAATATACATGTATTTAAACTAAGGATGAATGGGGATTACTTACCTTGCAATGCTATGTTGAAACTCTCTCTTTGGAAGCACCAAAATCGCCCTAGTGTGGAGTGTGTAATGAAAAATGGTGTTTGAGTTCGAATTAAATGAAGGCCACTGCCCAGCGATTTCCGCTTCTGCGGTTAGGGGACCGCATCTGCGGTACCGCACCTGCGAAGATGGAGCTGCATCTGCGGAACTGGGCAAGAGGGGGGTTGGACCGCTTCTGCGGTCTGAGGCCCGCATATGCGGAACCGCTCCTGCGGTTAATGGGCCGCTTCTGCGGCTTGGGCCTAAAATGGCTGGACCGCATCTGCGGTCTGGGGATCGCATAAGTGGAACCGCTTCTGCGGTCTTCCCTGGGCTTCCCCCTTTTTGCTTCTGCGATGGCCTGACCGCATCTGCGGTCCCGCTTCTGCGGCTCAAGAACCGCAGATGCGGTTATGACAGAAGCAGCAACACCTTCAGCCCTTTTTAAGCTTTTCTACTTCGCTCGAACCTCGCTCGTTTGACGCTCGGGGCTCACGAGCCCCGCCCGAATATACCGACAAGTCTGAAATCACGAGGCGGACCTACTCGAACCCTCGGAACTCCCAAAACAACGCTAAATCTTTGAATCACCCCCTAAAACCAAATGAATCAAACTATTGAATCTTCGAGTTCTTAATTCTCCTCTAACGGGTCAAAACGCCCTTAAACTACTCGGATTGACACCAAATTTTACGGGCAAGTCTTAAACGACATTACGGACCTGTACCAAGCTTCGGAACCAAAATCCGAGCCCGATACCTAGGGAATCAATGATTACTTAGTTTCTTTTATTCATTAAAGCTTCAATTAAACAATTTTAGATAAAAATTCATTACTCGGGCTAGGGACCTCGGAATTCGATTCCGGACACACGCCCAGGTCCCATATTTTCCCACGGATCCTCAAAAATTGTCAAATCACGAATCCGGGCCCGTTTTCCCAAAATGTTGACCGAAGTCAAACTTGGTCTTTTTTAAGAAATCCTAAAGAAGCAAATAGGCATATTTTTACTCGAAACCCTTCCAATTCCCGAACCAATCGCCCCTGCAAGTCGTAAATTAGTTAAAGCAAGTATGGGAGGCTTTATTTAGGGGAACGGGGTTCTAAAAGGCAAAACGACCGGTCGGGTCGTTACAGTTCGAGTCCCTAATCTTCAACTGGTGATACCTTAACTTTAGATCAATCTTGGAGAACACCCTCGCTCCCCGAAGCTGGTCGAATATATCATCAATACGAGGTAAAGGATACTTGTTCTTGATTGTGACTTTGTTCAAGTGCTTGTAATTAATGCACATTCTCATAGTGCTATCTTTCTTCTTCACAAATAGAACAGGCACACCCCAAGGTGACACACTAGGTCGAATAAACCCCTTATCAACGAGTTCCTGAAGCTGTTCCTTCAATTCCTTTAACTTCGTCGGTGCCATACGATACAGTGGAATAGAAATGGGCTGAGTGCCCGACACCAAATCAATACTGAAGTCAATATCCCTGTCCGGCGGCATGCCGGGCAGGTCTGCAGGAAACACATCCGGGAAATCTCGCACCACTGGAACTGAATCAATAGTAGGAGTCTTTGCACTGACATCCCTATCAAATGCCAAATAAGAATGACAACCCTTCCCAACCATCTGCTAGGCTTTCAAGAACGAAATCACTCTACTAGGAACATAATCCGACGAACCTTGCCACTCAATCCGTGGCACCCCCGACATAGCCAACGTCACCGTTTTAGCGTGACAGTCCAGAATAGCATGACATGGAGACAACCAATCCATGCCAAATATCACATCAAAATCAACCATACTAAGTAGAAAAAGGTCTTCTCGGGTCTCCAAACCCCCAATAGTCACCACACAAGACCAATATACGTGGTCCACAATAATAGTATCACCCACAGGAGTAGATACATGAGCAGAGGAAACAAGAGACTCGTGGGGCGTATCCAAAAATATGACGACACATGAAAAAATGGAAGATGGATCAAATAATACAGAGGCATCCCTGTGGCAAACTAAGATAATACCTGTGATCCCAGCATCTGAAGCAATAGCATCTGGTCTGGCTGGGAGTGCATAAAAATGGGCCTGACCACCACCTGATCAACCTCCCCTCTAGGGTGACCCCTAGCTGACTGTCCTCCACCCCTAGCCGACTGGGCGGGTTATGAAGTAACTGGCTGAAGTCGATGGATAACTCCTCTACTGAGGAGGACCCCCATGACGACGAGGACACTGCCTCCACGTATGCCCCAACTCCCTACACTCAAAACAACCCCCTGGTGCTGGTGACGGGGACTGAAGGGAACCCCTAGCACCGGGATAACTGGTAGAAGAACCTGGCATGGAGGAGCCCTGAACTGATGGAGCACGGGACGAACTCTGGGCTAGGATGGCACTAAGCGATGAATGGCCCTGATGAGAACTGTGAGAACCATGGCCCGTTGATGCCCCACGGTGAACTGGGAGAGCTGACTGAGAATGTCTGAATGGACGGGCTCTGCCATGCTGGAACTAACCCCATGAGGAGCACTACCAAAACTACTGGATCCACGAGGTCTCTTGGCCTCTCTCTCCACTCTCTCCTGACGGCAAATCGACTCTATGTCCCAAGCAATGTCAAAAACCTCCTCAAAAGAAGCACCAGACACCCTCTCTCTAGTCATAAGAATCCGTAGCTGATATGTGAGGCCATCAACGAACCTCCTGATCATCTCTTTGTCTGTGGGAACCAACCAAATAGCATGATGGGATAACTCGGAGAACCTCATCTCATACCGCGTAACAGTCATATCATCCTGACGCAACTGCTGAAACTGTCTGCGCAGCTCCTCTCTGCGAGACTACGGCACATACTTCTCCAGGAAGAGAATGGAGAACTGCTGCTAGGTAAGGGGCGCTGCACCAACAGGCCTACGCCTCTCATAAGCCACCCACCAAGTAAAGGCAGCTCTAGAGAACTGAAAGGTAGTGAAGGAGACTCCACTGGTCTCCAGAATACCCGCTGTACGGAGAATCCTCTTGCATTTATCCAAGAAGCTCTGGGCATCCTCGGCCTCTGCACCACTGGAAGTCGAAGGCTGAAGTCTACCAAACCTCTCCAATCTATGCTGCTCATCATCAGGCATGACTGGAACCACATAATCTTGAGCAGGTGCAACCGGCTGGGCTGGTGGTGCCCCCGGTGTCTGAAGTCTCTAAACAACCTGCTCGGATGTACGGGCGGCGGGAGTCTGAGTGCCTCCCCCGGCCTGGGAAATAGCTGCTGTAGTAGTAACAGAGACCGCCTGCACAAGACTGGTGCACGCGGTCAATCTCTTCTAAGATCTCCTGAAGACCTGGGATAACAATAGGTACAGCCGATGCCTGAGCTGGTCCTGCTGGTGCATCCACAACTGGGACCTGATCATGAACTGGGGCGGCTGGTGGATCTCTAGGTGCTGCTAGCTGCTGTGTGGGCTACACCCATGCCCCTACCACGGCCTCGACTGCGACCTCGTCCTCTCGCAACCCCAACTGGTGGCATTGGTGGCCGTCCGTCCCGATCGGTAGCGCATGTCCTCACCATCTGTGAGAGAATAGAATAACAGAAGTTTAGTTACCAGAATCAACAGATTCGCATGACAAGAATTCAAGAATGTGAAGTTTTCCTAAAGGTTCTGCAACCTCTCGAAGATAAGTACAGACGTCTCCGCACCGATCCGCAAGACTCTACTAAACCTTCTCATGACCCGTGGGACCTATGTAACCTAGGCTCTGATACCAATTTGTCACAACCCAAACTAACCCTATCGTGATGGCTCCTATCGTGGTACTAGGCTAGCCAACTCTTTACCAAAAACAACACGATATTTCATTTGAAAAATAAATTCAAGCTATTTAATAATAAAACTTCATAAAGAAATTCTAAACAACGATAGTGCGGAAAGAAAATCCCGACATCAGGGTGTCACTAGTCATGAGCATCTACTACAAATTGTCCGAAAATACTGAGAATAACACAGTCTGGAAAGTAACTACAAACAACTGTAGGAAGATAGGAGGGAGAAGAGCATGGGTGCGATCGCCAGCAGCTACCTTGCTAACTCCGAGAAGATCTATAGTTGGAATAGTCAACAACCGCTACCGGGTCCTGATACGCTTGGATCTACATACAAGGTGCATGGAGTAATGCGAGTACGCCAACTCAGTACTAACAATAGTAAATAAAGGTTGAGTAGTAGTGACGAGCAATAAAGCATTTAAAGTTCATATCATGAAAGCTCAGTAAAATACAACAGTCTTTTAAAATCAGGGTTTGAATCAAATCATCTCATTTTAAACCCAGTTCTGGTAAAAACTATTTAAAGATATTTTTCAACAGTTTTCAAACAAAGGCTCAATGCAAAGGTGAGCATAAATGATGAAATCATAAATGCCCCATGGGCAAAACATCACTGATATACAGCCTTTCGGGCAAACCTCACAGTCACTCGTATACAGTCCCTCAGACATACCTCACCATCACTCATGCCTCCCAGTCACTCAGCACTCGGCACTCGCACTCAGTAGGTACCTGCGCTTACTGGGGATGTGCAGACTCCGGAGGGGCTCCTTCAGCCCAAGCGCTATAACAAGCCAATCATGGCATAAATCAATCAGGCCCTCGGCCGCACTCAGTCATGAATCAGTAAGACATGTTGCGATGTGCAGCCTGATCCAAAAAATATCCTCACTAATCAGGCCCTCGACCTCACTCTATCATAAACCTCTCAAGCCACTCGGGCTCTCAGCAAAAACATGGTACTCAGCCCAAAACAACATTTATATGCATCAAAACAGAGCAATAAAGACTAGGTTATGAAATCAATAAGTATAAACATGATTGAGTATAGATTTTCAAGCAAAAACAATGATAGGATATCAATAAAAGTCCTCTAAGGTCCAAACAACACTGGCATAAGGCCTAAACATGGCATCCATCCTGATTTACAAAAATTCTTTTTAAAACAGCGAGAGGCATGTAGTTTCAACAAAATATTCAACTTTACAATAGATACGGGACGGACCGAGTCACAATCTCCACCGGTGCACGCCCACACGCTCGTCACCTAACATGTGGGTCACCTCAAAATAGTCATATGACACGAAATCCGGGGTTTCGTATCCTCAGGACTAGATTTACAATCGTTACTTAACTCAAACTGATCAAATCTCTACTCCGCGATGCTCTTGCCCCTTGACTCCGTCTCCAAATGCTCCGAATCTATTAACAATCAGTACAATACCATCAATATGTGCTAATGGAATGAATTCCATAAGAACAACTATCAAATTAGACCAAAAAGACGAAATTGGTTCAAACCAAGCCCCTGGGCCCATGTCTCAAAATCCGACAAAAGTTACAAAACTAGAAAGCCCATTCACTCACGAGTCCATACATATGAAATTTATCAAAATCCGACTCCATTTGACCCCTCAAATCCTCAAATCAAACTCTCAAAAATCCCAAGCCCTAACCCGTCATTTTCACCCCTAATCTTCACTAGTTTCATGATTAAACAACGGAAAATCATCACATATATGAGTATTGGGGCTCAAGCAACTTACCTCACTGATAATCCCTTGAATCCCTCTTCAAAGTCACTCCCAAAAGCTTCAAAAAACCGACTGAAAATGGTAAAGAATGGACCAAAATTCGCGAAGGGTTTAATTTATACTTTTTTCCCAGGCTTTTCGCACCTGCGGCCTAAATCGCGCACCAGCGGTGTCGCTCCTGCTCCCAAACTTCCGCATCTGCGGAAGTCACTTAAGTCCTCAAAGCCTCACCCGTTCCCCACCTCTCGCACCTGGGCGCCCGCAGATGCGACAAATCCTCCGCATCTGCAACTCCAGTCCTGACCTTCCATTTCTGCATCTGCGGCCGCACAACCGCACCTGCAACCTCGCAATTGCGGCTCCCCTTCCGCAGGTGCGGAAACATCAGCAGAAATCACACCAGCAGTTATCAAACACCAAAAACCAATCCGTCAACCATTCGAAACACACCAGAGGCCCTCAGGACCTAAACCAATAATACATATAAGTCACATATCAACATACAAACTTAGTCGAACTTTCGGAACACTCAAAACAACATCAAAACACCAAATTACCCTCGGATTCAAGCCTAAGAACTTCTAAACTTCCAAATTTCACAAACAACGCCGAAACCTACTAAATCACCTCCGAATGATCTGAAATTTTTCTCACACGTCACAAATGATACTACGAACCTACTCCAACTTTCGGAATTCCATTCCGACCCCGATATCTAATTTTCCACTGTCGACCAAAATCGCCAAATTTCCAACTTTTGCCAATTCAAGCCTAATTCTACTACAGACCTCCAAATCACATTCCGGACGCGCTCCCAAGTCCAAAATTACCTAATGGAGCTAACCGAACCATAAAAATCCAAATCCGAGATTGTTTACTCATAAGTCAACATCCGGTTGACTTTTCCAACTTATGCTTCTATAGGAGACTAGGTGTCTCATTCCACACCGAAACCACTCCGGCCCCGAACCAACCAACACGATATGATAAAATACAGCCGAAGAACACAAAAGGAAGCAGAAATGGGGGAAACAGGACTATAACTCATAAAACGACCGGCCAGGTCGTTACAGATATTTATGATGCTAAACTAATTCAGTCAATTAGTCTTGGTTCTCAATGAAATAAGTTACAGCTACACTAGATGTGGACCATATGTTCTTTGAACTCAAGAAGAGAGTGATCTTACAACTTAATACTTATTTTAGATCTTGTAATTTAGACAATAGTTGTACTAATTGTTGGATTTGTTATACTTGCGGACCTATTGCAGTTTTGTATAGTTACGCATGTGGATAGTTTCAATTAGCGTCTAGTGGCAACAAAATCTACTAGAGATTACACTTATGCATTATTGTGTCATCATGTGATTTTACTATTTGTTTGTCTTTTCTTATTTTCTCAAATTTTTATACTTTATAAATGTAATAAAAATTGTCATGAATGACTTTCTAAATATTAATTAATTATGTTCCAAATATGATTCGTTTTGTTTTATAATAGTTGTAAACTCATCATATATTTTCTAAAATATTAATTAAGTTTATTACATATGTAAATTCTACGTTATTTTCCCTCTTCTTGTTCATCTTTTATATTCCTTTATCCTTCAACAGTCTCTAATATACTATGTACTTTTAAAAATTTATAATAAGATCTTTTTTTGGTTGTTCTGCTCTTGGGAGATATTTAGATTGGGCAAAAAAGAGAGAAAAGAATATTAAAAGTAAACCCTAACTCTCTTTTCTCTCTCGGCGCTCATTTAGGTGATTTTGCTAACGTACGCTGGTTATCAAAATGGATTGCGATGACGGTTGCGGAAGTGGGCGAACAAAGTTCTTCTAACAAACTCAAGCTACTGGAGGAATTGAAGGCGAGATATGGAATTGGGAAATCACCAATTGGGGGAATTTCCCATGGAGCTACAAAGAAGCAAACACCGGTGGACAAGGCTAGTCAATTGGGTAAACAGGGACTTGCAGACACGCCAAATACTGGGAAAGGGAAATAATCCAAGCACATGCAGCAAGGTTGACAATAGTGGTGGTACCTCATGTAATGCAGTGGCTACATCTGGTTTTAAAACTATTGAAATTTAGGAAACTCTTATTACACCAATGGAGCCTAGAAGCAACAAGGTGAATGGAAATGAGAACGCCGAGGCCCATACGGTACAAAGAAAATTTGACCTACCTAGCAGGAATGGCAGTACACAAACCTGGGCCAATTTTGTGACAGGGAACAAATTGGCATCAAAAGGCATGGGCCTAAGGTATGTAGCTCCTATCATGCAGGAAGGGAAGCCAAATATTAAACTTGATGAGGAGGACATAGAAGAGGAAAACTAGAAGTGGAAATTAGCTATTATCTTATATGTCACTGAGATTCCCCATCACTTGGAGTAGTGAAGAGGTTTCTCACAACGTATTGGAAGCTTGCAGGAAAACCCCAGTTATACTATCACAATAATGACTACTTTGTCATTTGATTCAAGAGCATGGAGGAGCGGAATAAGGTACTATATTTAGTGGAAAATACAATTAACAACATGCCTGTTATAATGAAGGAGTGGTTTGCGGATTTTAATTTTCAAAATGAAATCATAAAACTATTCAAATATGGGTCAAATTCCCAAACCTGCCTCTAAGTTGTTGGGGAGGGAAGTCATTAAGCAAAATCAGCACTGGACTTGGTACTCCCTTATATGCTGATGATTGTACTACAAATATTTCACGCATATCATATGCTAGAGTACTCATTGATATGGATGTCACAAGACCACTATCAAAATACATCACAGTGCAAGACCCTAAAGGTGGTGTGTTTGAGCAGGAAGTGGTGTATCACTGGGAGCCTGAATATTGTGCTACATGCTTGCAAATAGGACATAACTGCAAGGCTGTGAATATACAGAAACAGCCTATGCAACCTCCGAACCAAAGCCTGTGCAAATGTGGAGAAGGAACGACCATGTTCTGAAGATAGCTGATAAGCATGGGACTCAAGCATAGAGGATAAGTGGTAATGCCCAAACAACTATTGGAAAAGAAAATAATGACAAAACTCAGGCTATTCCAATTGGAGAATAAACAAAAGAATGGATAATGGTGAGAGCAAAATTACCCACCAAGCTAGCTAAAAGTGGGGGCACCAAAGAAGGAATGGTTGAAACAAATAATGGATTCATCGCACTAATAGGGGTGGATAATGATCTACCAGCTCAAATTCACCAAAGAGGAGTAAGCCAGAACCTGATAAACCAACAAGCCGAGCATAGTGAAAGATTACAAAGTAGCGAAGGTGATGTGAATGACCAAAACCCATTCCCCTCATTGCTAAGATGAAAGACATAACTTCGAATGTGAGGGGAATGAACAAGCTGTATAAGAAAAAGGGGATGAGGGAATGTAACGAAGGACAGGTGGTTAACAAAATTGAACCTACACGGGAGTGGCTCTCAAATGCTTTTCCAAACAACAGAGGAAGGATATGGCTACTAAGGGACCCCAAGATTATTGTGGTCACAAAAATAAGTATCCATACTCAGTACATCCAGGCTGCAATTAGCTTTAAAAACTCTGCCTTAGCCTTTCATATCACAGTTGTCCATGGTTTGCAAACAGTACATGATAGGAAGGAATTATTGAGTAAGCTCAGAGAAATAGAGACTAGATAATAAGAGCCTTGGCTGGTAATGGTATATTTCAATGCTATTCTTGAGGTTAAAAACAGAGTGCATGGTAATGTAGTCCAAGACCATAAAATAAGAGACTTCAGAGATATTGTGAAAGATATTGGCATGATTGAGTTGCAGGCAATAGGTAGACCTTTCACGTGAACTAACAACCATGTCTTCAGTAAAAATGACAGAGCCTTAGTTAATATAGAGTAGATGAACTATATGCCTCCAACACCTACTCATGTATTAGATCCATACCTTTTTTGACTATTCTCCAATGTGTATTGAGCTTGGGAGGCAATATTCGACCTTTCAGATTTTTGAAATGTCTAGTTGATCATCCTAACTTTGGGAAGATATTAGAAGAGGACCGGAAGACCACTAACAATGCACTACATCAGAAAAGAGTCTAGCTCAAGTTGAAAACCATCAAGCGAGCAATGAAAGCTTTAAGCACAAAGGTGTTCGCTAAGATAGATGTTAAAATTAGAAGCATCAGAAATGACCTCCAGATACTATAACAACATATGAGAACATATGATCAGGATCCCCATAATTTTGAAGTAGAGAGAGAGCTAAGATCTTAATAGAAAAAATGGGACCTAATAGTAGATAGCATATACAAACAGAATTCTAGAGTATAGTGCCTCAAATTGGGCGACTCAAACTCAGCTTACTTCTTTGGTAGCATCATGAATATGCGAGCTCAGAGCTAGACTAAATCACTTGTTACAGCAACATGTAACATTATCCAGTCTGAAAAGGGGACAAATGAGGTGATCTTAGGTTTCTGTAATAACCTACTTGGGGCTGCAAACTCCCCATTAATTGCTATCCAACCAGATGTTATAAGGAGGGGGCCTATACTATCTAGAATACAATAGTTGCAACTTATCAAGCCATTCACTAGGGCAGAAGTTTGGCAGCCTCTACAGGGGATTAATGATCACAAAGCTCCAGAAATAGATGAATTTAACTCAGTGTTCTTCAAAAAGGCATAGATCACAATTGGACATGAGGTAACTAAAGCTATCTTGAACATCTTTGACACCATGAAGCCATACCAACCAATAAACCCCACATCTATGACTCTAGTGACCAAAGTAAAAAACAACCTTCCTCAGTAAAGCAGTATAGCCTAATCTCTTGCTGATCCATTGTCATGACCCAAAATTTCTCCTTAAGAGTCATAATGGCACCTAGTCTCTAAACTACGTAAGTCGGTCACTCAACATTATTTAAAATATTTATAGCAAAATAGCAAAAACAAAGTTTAAGATAAAAGCGGAAATAAGAGTAATACATGCCAAGAAGACAAATGCTCAATATAATATCCCAGAACTAGGTGGTACTGAGTCACAAACTCTAACTGAAAATACGAGATCAATCTCAAAATAAAAAACTGTTTGAATTACATAAATCATAGAAATAAAATAAGAGGGTGAATTCGAGGCCTGCGGTCGGATCGTTCAGGAATATCTTGAAGTCTACGGTGTGTGCAATGCCTCACTACCGATCAGTTCAGTCCGAGATACCTGGTTTGCACAAAAAGATGTACAGAAGCATAGTATGAGCACACCACAAACGATACCCAAATACGTATCAAGAATAACCTGGGTGGAGTAGTAAAGAGGTTCAAGTCGTGAGATACTCACTAGACAAATAACTTGTGCAATGAATATATCGAAGAAAAACTGATAATGGAATGTAACTGAGACAATAACCACAACTCCTTTAGAACATTTATCAACAACACTATGTAGTAAATCCCTTCTTTGATCACGAAACATCAGTAATGCATGTGATGAAATGTCAAATACAACCATTCATTTCATGTAAGTGCAAAACGGAGACTCTCAAAACAATTTGAAAATAAGAATAACAGCCCCGTCTCGACACAATCATAACAACAACGAGGACCTTACTATGCTGCATGTGCACATAAAGTGATACTCCGCCCTTATTTCGCCACATACGCATATATCCACCCTTATTACGCCACATATATAGCTCGAGATATTGCCACCCTTATTTTGCCCCACGTGTACAACTATCGACAAAGAATTCGCACGGCAAAACCTCGTTCTGACACCCCCAATCAATCAACTCAATATGTCAAAAAGTGCCACGATACCACAAAACAATAATGCCAAGTGTCAAAATATCACAACAATAATACCAAAATGTCGTCAAAGTATAAGTTCACAACTTCAACAGATAAAGCATGTCTATGGCTATGTCAATGAAATGAGCTCGAATGGACGCACCTGCGGCTTACTATCTGCATCTGTGGTCCCATCCTTGCCCAGCCTTATTCCGATTCTATGATCAGCAGGTCGCTTATGCGGCCTCGCATATATGGCCCATTCCGCGCAGGTGCAAATGCACCAGAACTCCAAAACTTCAACAGCTCCTTAAAGTTTAAAAATGATCCGCCAACAATCCGAAACTCCCCTGAGGTATCCGGGTCCGCAACCAAAACACAATGCGAGCTTACTTGAAGCCTCAAATCACATCAAACAACATCAAAACTGCGAATCACACCTTAATTCAAGCCTAATGAACTATTGAACTTTCAACTTCCCAAAACTCATGTCGAACCATATCAAATCAACTCTGAATGACCTCAATTTTTGCATGCAAGTCCTAAATGATACAACATACCTATTCCAGCTTTCTGAACAAAAATCCAAACCCATTATTATAAATTAAACTCTCAGTCAAACCTATCAACCTACCAAACTTCAACTTTCCAACTTTCATAAAAAATCACCAAACTAACGTACGGACCTCAAAATGCAAATACGGGCATACGCCTAAGTCCAAGATTACCATACGAAGCTATTGGAACTGTCAAAACTCTACTCCGGAGTCGTCTATACAAAAGTGAAACTCCGATCAGCTCTTTCAACCTAAACTTCCAACCTTGGGACTAAGTATTCTAATTCACTCCAAAACTTTCCCGAAACAAAACCAACTACCATGGCAAGTCAAGAAACCTCAAATACACATAAGTAAGGCATCAAATAAGGGAAATTGGGACAAAGTACTTAAAACGACTGGCCGGATCGTTACATTCTCCCCCTCTTAAACAAACGTCCATCCTCGAACATGTCTAGAATCCTTGAATGGCTGACCCCTCCAATGCACCTTCGTAGAAGCTATGCTCTTCAACCTCAACTTTTGAACCTGACGGTCCAAAATGGCCAGCGGCTCCACAACATAGGTCAAATCCCCATCTAGTTCTACCTTGATGAAGTCTAATGACAGATCACCATAATACTTCCGAAGCATCGAAACATGAAATAGTGGGTGAACACCCGATAGACTAGGTGGCAAGGCAAGTATGTAGGGCACCTCTCCAATCCTATCAGGCACCTCAAAAGAACCTATATACCTGGGGCTCATCTTCCCTTTCTTCCCGAATCTCATCACACCCTTCATGGGTGAAACTCTGAGTAGAACCTTCTCACCCACCATGTTTGCAACATCACGAACCTTCATGTCAGCATAATGTTTTGCCTGGACTGTGTTATACGAAATCGCTCGTGAATTAACTTCACCTTCTCCAAGTGATCACGGACAAAATCAATGCCCAACAACCTATCCTCCCCAGACTCAAACCAACCAACTGGAGAACGACATCTCCTCCCATATACGGCCTCATAAAGAGCCATCCGAATACTTAACTGAAAGTTGTTATTGTAGGCAAACTGTGCTAACAGAAGAAATTGATCCCATAAACCTCCAAAATCAATGACACAAGCACATAACATTTCTTCCAACATCTGAATAGTGCACTCAGACTGCCCATTCGTTTGGGAATGAAATGTTGTGCTCAGCTTGACTTGTGTGCCCAACTCTCGTTGCACCGCACTCCAAAACTGCAATGTGAATTGTGCGCCCTGATCCGAGATAATAGACATAGGCATACTATGAAGGCGAACAATCTCATGAATGTAAATCCGAGCCAACTGCTCCGAAGAGTAGGTAGTCGCGATTGGAATGAACTATGCATACTTGGTCAGTCTATCCACAATAACCTATACTGCATCAAATTTCTTCGAGGTCCATAGAAGTCCAACTACCAAATTCATGGTGATACACTGCCACTTCCATTCTGGAATATCAAGTCTCTGAAGCAAACCATCGGGTCTATGATGGTTGTACTTCACTTGCTGACAGTTCAAACACCAAACAATATACTCAACAATATTCTTCTTCATCCTCCACCACCAATAGTGCTGCCTTAAATCCTGATATATCTTTGCAGCACCCGAATGAGTGGAATACTATGAAAAATGGGCCTCCTCAAGAATCAACTGCCGCAACCCATCCATATTTGGAACACAAATTTGACACTGCAACCTCAATACCCCATCATCTCCAATAGTAACCTCCTTAGTATCACTGTGTTGCACCGTGTCCTTCAGGAAAAACAAATGGGGATCGTCATACTAACGTGCCTTAATGCGCTCAAACAAGGAAGACCACTATACAACACAAGCAAGAACTCTAGTGGTCTCCAATATGTCAAACCTCTCGAACCGATTGGCCAAAGAATGAACATCCAATGCTAATAGTCCCTCTCTAACTGGAATATAAGTAAGACTCCCCATTCTCTCGACCTTCCTACTCAATGCATCGGTCATAACATTGGCCTTTCTCGGGTGATAAAGAATGGTAATATCATAGTCCTTTAGTAGCTCTAACCACCTCCATTGTCTCAAGTTCAAATCCTTTTTGCTTGCATAAGTGCCGGAGGCTCCTATAATTAGTGAAACCTCACATGACACGCTGTAAAGATAATGCCTCTAAATCTTCAACTCGTGAAAATTGGTTGCCAACTCCAAATCATGAACATGGTAGTTCTTCTCGTGGGGATTCAACTGACGCAGAGCATAAGCAATAGCTCTAACCTCCTGCATCAACACATGTCCAAGGCCAATCCGAGAAGCATCACAATAGACCGTATAAGAACCCGATCCTGAAGGTAAAACTTGAACTAGAGTTATAGTCAAAGCAGTCTTGAGCTTTCGAAAGCTCTCCTCACACTCATTAGACCACCTGAATAGGGCACCCTTCTGGGTAAATCTAGTCAAAGGGGCTTTGATGGATGAAAAACCCTCAACAAAACGGCGATAATAACCGGCCAATCCTAGAAAACTCCGAATCTCGGTAGCAGAAGATGGTCTGGTCCAACTCTGAACTTCCTCCACCTTCTTTGGATCCACCTTAATCCCCTCACTAGACACCATATAGCCCAAAAATGCCAGAGAATAAAACCAAAACTCACACTTGGAGAATTCAGCATATAGCTTCTTCTCCCTAAAAGTCTGGAGGACGATCCTCCTAGCTGCATGAATACACTATATATCATCAATGAATACTATGAAGAAAGAATCAAGATATGGCTGAACACATTGTTCATCAAGTGCATGAAAGCTGCTGGGGCATTGGTCAGCCCAAAAGATAACAACAGAAACTTATAGTGACCATAGCGGGTCTTGAAAGCCGTCTTCAAAATATCTGAATCCCGAATCTTCAACTAATGATACCCCGACCTCAAATCAATCTTCGAGAACACTCTAGGACCCTGAAGCTGATCAAACAAGTCATCAATGTGCGGCAGTGGGTACTTGTTCTTAATAATAACCTTCTTCAGTTGTTTGTGGTCAATACACATCCTCATAGTACCATCCTTCTTCTTCACAAATAGAACCGGTGCACCCTTAGGTGACACACTAGGACTGATGAAGTCCTTATCACGTAGTTCCTGCAACCGTACCTTCAACTCTATAGCTTCCATCGATATGGTGAAATAGAAATGGGCCGAGTGCCCGGTACCAGGTTAATACCAAAATCGATATCCCTATCGGGCGGCATGCCCGGTAGCTCTACTAGAAATACATCGGGAAAATCTCTCACTAATGAAATAACTCAATGGTAGGACCATCAGCACTGCATCCCTGATGAAGGCTAAATATGATAAGCACCTCTTCTCAACCATCTGCTGTGCCTTAAGGAAAGACACCACCCTACTAGGAACATAATCTAACGTACCTCTCCACTCCAATCTGCGTAGCCCTGGCATAGCCAGTGTCACGATATTGGCATGAAAATCCAGAATAGCATGATAGGGCGACAATCAATCCATGCCGAAGATCACATCAAAGTCCACCATATTGAGTAATAGGATGTCAACTCTGGTCTCATAACTCCCAATAGTGACCAAATACGATCGATAGACATAGTCTACCACAATAGAATTCCCAACAGGTGTAGACATGAACAGGGGTACTCAAAGAATCACGAGATATATCCAAATATGAAGCAAAGTAATATTACACATACGAATATGTGGAACCCGGATCAAATGAAACTATTGCATCCATAAATAAAACTAATGCATCCATATGATAGACCGGAACGATACCTGTAATGATTGCATATAATGCAACAGGCTCGGTCCTACCCGGAAAAGCATAACAATAGGCCGGGCCTCCCCCTCAAGGACAACCTCTGCCCACTTATCCTCCACCCTTGGCTGGCCATATAGGCGGAGTAGAAACTAGAGCAGCAACCATGGCTTGTGTACTCTGTTGAGGTCCACCCCTCCTAAGTCTAGGGCAATCCCTCATAATGTGCCTAGTATCACAACACTCGAAATAACTTCTCGGCGGGCGAGGCTGCTGGAAGTTAGTTTGACCCGACGGCTAGAATAACTGTTCTAAGCACCTAGTGTAGGAGGTTCAATGGAATATGATTGTGCAACATGAGTACTCTGATGTCTTCAAATAGTTGGGGCACTACGAGTGGCCTAAAGTGTAGACTGAACTGATCGACTGATAAAGCCTCTCTAGAACCACGAGGCCTCTTGGCCTCCCTATCCTCTCTATCCTGTCCACGCGTATGCTCTAACCTCCTGGCATTCTCCAGAACCTGCTAGAATGGAGTATTAGTCTCCAGCTCCTGTGCCATCCCGAATCTGAGACCATAACTGATCCCCTTGATAAATTTATGGGCTCTCTCTCTAATAGTGGAAACCAAAGTAGGTGCATGACGTGACAACTCAGTGAACCTCATAGGGTACTCAGACACGGTCATAGTCCCTTGGTGTAACTACTCCAACTCTGTGCCCCACGCATCCTTGAGGGTCTGTGGAACAAACTCCCTAAAAATAGATCAGAAAATTGAGTCTAAGGAAGTGGCGGTGCGCCAATTGGCATACTCTCCTCTTAAGACTGCCACCAAATATATGCTGACCCCGTCAGCCGAAAAGTAGTAATATCAACCTTGATCAACTCAACTATACCCATAGTGCACAAAATATGGTGGCACTGATCCAGAAAACCCTATGCATCCTCAGAAATTGCACTGCTGAAAGTGGAAGGAAAATACTTCATGAATATCTCAAGACTTTGTTGCTCCTCATCTGATGCCACCGGCCTGACCTTATGCTGAACTGCAAGCACATGCCGTACCAGCATAGCACTCGGAGCTTGATCGACATGATCTCGCTGCTCTAGAGCGCGAGCGGAGGGACTCTGAGCTCCTCCCCCAGCCTGAGAAGTAGTTGGTTCAATTGGGATCAATCGCACCTGAGCCAAGGTACCAAACATTCTCAAGAACTATGCTAAAGTCTCCGGGAGTCCAAGGATAGTAACAGGCGCCTCAGGTGCCTGTCCCCCAACTGGAGCTACTGGTGGCTCCTTGGTCTCTGCTCTGGTAGGTGCTCTAGTGGTATCACGTGCGTCTCATCGACTTGTACCTCAGCCCCAGCCTCTCACAACTATAGCAGGGGGCACGAGTGTCTGCTCTTCTGATTCGGCTGTGCATGTCCTCACTATCTGTGAGAGAATAGAAAGAAAAAAGCTCAAGCTCATAAATCAATAAATTCGAACGAAAAAGAATGAAAGAAGTAAAATTTCCTAACAATTCCATAGCCTCTCGAAGATAAGTACAGACATCTCTATACCGATCTGCAAGACTCTGCTAAACCTACTTGTGACTCGTAGAACTTATGAACCTAGAGTTCTGATACCAACTTGTCACGACCCAAAATCCATCATTAGGAGTCGGGATAGCACCTAGTCTCTAAACCAGGTAAGCCGATCACTCAACATCATTTAAAAATAATTAAAGCCTGAAATAACGAAAATGGAGTTTAACACAAAAACAAAAATAAGAGTAGTACAGGACAAAACGGAAAATACTCAATATAATATCCCAGAACTAGGTACTACAGAGTCACAAGCTCTAGATGAATACACGAGATCAATCTTAAAATACATAAGTGTCTAAAATACATAATCCGTTGAAATAAAACAAGACGGTAACTTTGAGGCCTGCAGTCGGATCATGCAAGGATACCTTGAAGTCTCCAGTGCGTGGAATACCTCACTGCCGATCAGTCTGGTCTGAGGTACCTGGGTCTACACAAAATGATATGTAAAAGCGTAGCATGAGTACACTACAATCCGTACCCAGTAAGTATCAAGACTAACCTCGGTGGAGTAGTGACGAGGTTCAAGTCATGAGATACTCACTAGAAAAATAACATGTGCAATGAATATATCGAAGAAAAACTAATAATGGAATGTAACTGAGACAATAATCACAACTACTTTAGAACATATATCAACAACACTATGTAGTAAATCCCATCTTTAATTGCGAAATATCAAACAGAGGTAAGACATGTGATGAAATGTTAAATACATCCATTTATTTAATGTAAGTGCAAAATAGAGACTCAGAATAATTTGGAAATAAGAATAACAACCCCGTCTCAACACAATCACAACAACAATAAGGACACCCCAAAATATCACATGACATTATCAAAGTGCCACCCTTATTACACCGCATTTGCACATAAAGTGATACTCCATCCTTATTTCGCCACATGCACATATAGCCACCTTTATTTCACCACGTGTGCAACCCGAGATAATTCCACCCTATTTTGCCCCACGCGCACAACCATAGACAAAGAGTTCCCACAGCAAAACCTCGCACTGACACCCTCAATCAATCTGCTCAACATGTCCAAAAATGCCATGGTACCACAAAAAAATAATTCCAAGTGCCACAATATCACAATAATAATACCAAAATGTCATCAAAGTATAAGTTCACAACTTTCAACAACCTTGCACGAGGACATAATAGACAATCATAGAATAAGAGGGATGTTCAATAGATAAAGCTAGTCAATGGCTATGTCAATAAAATGGGCATGATAAAATAGTCATGAAGTGATTTTACAAGTTTCAAATAAAGTTCATTATCACATTAAGGCATATTAATAACATGCGGTCTATTCTGGTTAAAGCCATACATAGTGGCCATTTACACACTCATCACAACATGTATACGTCACTTAACATATCATAGGAATCAACAATTAGGGTTAGCACTTAAGGGGTAATTCCCTCACCCAAGGTTAGGCAAGATACATACCTCTAACAAGTTAAGTCACTCTTTTAACAAGCCCTTCCCACGTGTATCAACCTCCGAACGGCTTGAATCTTGCCAAAATAGCTTAATATAGTCAATAAAAGCCATAGGAACTGATTCCAAATGATAAAGCTAAGATATTTAATCAAAATCACAAAGTCAACCCAAAAAGTCAACCACGGGTCCACACCGTAAATCTACATAAACTAGAAGTAATAGTTAATTGCTAATCAATATCTACCATCAAAGTGATTAAACTTCACTTACCTCTTCAACTGCAGCAAAATGTTTCCTATAAATCGCCCTTAGCCGAGCTCCAAAACTCGCAAAATGAGAAAAACACTCAAACCCTCGATTATAAGATCTGTCCAACAAAATCGCATGTGCGGTCACTTAACCACTTCTGTGGTCCCGCTTCTACGGTCTCGCTTCTGCGGAATTGTGGCCGCATCTTCGGTTCCCTCCATGCGCCCAACCTTCCGCTTCTATGGATTATCCCTCGCATCTGCGAGTTCGCTTTTGCGGAATACTTTCGCACCTTCTCAAGCACTTCTGCTCACACCCGTCCACATATGCGGACTTCCTCTTGCAGACTCAGCCTTTGCTCCTACGATCAAACAGCCACACTTGTGGCTCCCTATCAAGATTTGGGGTCCCAGCCATATTACGTTTCTGCGATCAGCAGGCTGCTTCTATGGTCTCGCACCTGCGGCCAATTCCTCGGAGGTGCGAATGGACCAGAACTCCAAAACTTTAGCAGCTCCTCAAAGTCTAAAAATATCCGCCAGTAATTCGAAACACCCCCGAGGCCCCTTGGTCCCAAACCAAACATACCAATAAGTCGTAAAATGAAATACAAACCTACTCGAAGCATCAAATAACATCAAACAACATCAAAATCCCGAATCACACATCAATTCAAGCCTAATAAACTAATAAACTTTCAACTTCTCAAAACTTCTGCCGAACCATATTAAATCAACTTTGAATGACCTCAAATTTTACATGCAAGTCCTAAGTGACACAATGGACCTATTTCAACTCTTGAAACCAAAATCCGAAGCCGATATCATTAATGTCAACTTTCGGTCAAACCTATCAACCTTATAGACCTTTAACTTTTCAACTTTCGCCAAAAACCACCGAACTATCCTAGACTCCTAGGTCCAAAATCACCATACAAAGCTATTTTAACCATAAAAGCTCCATTCCGAAGTCATCTACCCGAAAGTCAAACTCGGATCAACTCTTTCAACCTAAGCGTCCAACCTTGGGATTAAGAATCCAAATTCACTCCAAAACTTTTTCGAAACTAAACCAACCACCCCGGCAACTAATGAAGACTCAAATTCACATAAGTAATGTATCAAATAGGGTAAACGGGGCTAAAGTATTCAAAATGACTGGTCAGATTGTTACATCCACAATCTGTAAAATCATATCCAAAATACTCACTAATAGATTATAGGAGTTATGGATAGTCTCATTGATGGGATTTAGGCTGTATTTGTACCTGGCAGAGTCATAGCTAACAATATTATCCTTAGCCATCAATTAGTGAAAGGATATATGATAAAAAGGATGTCACCTAGATGCATGATCAAAATTGACATGAAAAAGCTTATGACTCTACAGGATGGGTCTTTCTTGAACAAATTTTGAATGCTCTGAATTTTCCAAAAATATTTGTTAGGTGGATCATGGTATGTGTATCGACTGTCTCATACTCTATAGTTATCAATGGTCAACCAAGTGCCCCTTTTGCTGCAAAAAGAGGGGTGAGACAGGGTGATCCCTTATCACCATTCTTGTTTGTTATAGCTATGGAGTACCTCAGTAGACTACTAAAAACCTTGAAAGACAATCTAGATTTCAACTATCACCCTAGGTGTGAAAGGGTGAATATAATATAGTTGGGGTTTGAAAATGACTTATTGTTGTTCTATAGAGGATGATTGCTTTCACCAATTCTCCTTGGCATCTGGCTTGGTGACCAATCAAGGAAAGAGTGTTATCTATTTTGGGGGTGTACCAGACCATATACATCAGGAAATAATATAAGAGCTAGGATTCTTTATTGGCTCTCTTCCCTTTATGACACGACATGTCCATTGTGTGATAATGTTGATGAGGATGTGCAACACATGTTCTTTAAATGTCAACTTACCTCTCAGATTTGGCAGCAGGTTCTCCAGTGGCGAGGAATTAACAGACAGGTATGGGATGGCGGAAGAAATTGTGTGGGTGCAACCACATGCCAATGGAAATAATGCACAAGCGGATATACACCTAATGGCTCTTGCAGGAAGTGTCTATTATATTTGGCTCGAAAGGAATAGCAAATCTTCCAGCAAAGAATCAGACCAGCAGCAAATATGGTGAGACAGATCATTCAAGACATACTTGTAGAGGTGGAAAGAAGATGAGATTGGCAATACAATTGAATAAGCTTGATTACTACCCTAGCTAAGTTGAAGGAAGACATATCCTAGTATACAACTTTCTATCCTCTTGTATCTGGCTATACATGAAGTGTACTAAAGTTGAGGCTGATGTACAACTTTGGAGGGTTCTGTACACATTGAAAATATTTTTCCTGGTAATAAAATTTATAATTACCAAAAAACAAAAAAGATAAAAGAAATTGAATAAGACATGGAGTGAATTCTAAGTTCTCACATATGACATTGAAAATAAACCACATAAATTACAAACTTCTCAACCTATCAGGTTGAGTATTTATTAAGTTAACTTTGTCTTATTAATTTTCTTTTAAATTGTTATTCTATTTAATCCAGAAGAAATGAACTTTAAAAATATCAAACCTAATCTAAC
This sequence comes from Nicotiana attenuata, assembly GCF_001879085.1. Classification (NCBI taxonomy): domain Eukaryota; kingdom Viridiplantae; phylum Streptophyta; class Magnoliopsida; order Solanales; family Solanaceae; genus Nicotiana; species Nicotiana attenuata. The sequence continues at coordinate 462,053 of NW_017670247.1, read as the reverse complement.
CATAAGATTAGCAAATGATTTCACATTAAACAATTTAGTTATTAGCTCTATAGAGATAATTAATTTCGTACCACAATTTAAGCATCAGGAATATTATCTCAAACAAATGAATAAGAGTTAAGTTGATAATTTAATGCATGTCCAGTCTACCAAACCTTTAGATAATTAACTAAGAAATTAGTTGTATTGTTTAAAGTAACATCTCTGATCAATTAATGATCCACGCCAATAGATAAAACGAGTTAAGTAGGCAGCTCTAAATTAACTGTAATGACCTGATCGGTCATTTAGAGCATTTGCACTTCGCTCGGTAGTTTGGGGGCACAAGTAGCTCCGTATGATGTATTAGACTTGTGTGCAAACTTTGAGTTCATTCTGAGTTGATTTGATATGTTTTGGCGTGAGTTTTTGGAAGTCGAAAGTTCGAAAGTTCATTAAGTTTGATTTGAGGTGGGTTTCGTCGTTTCGATATTGTTATGTGTGTTTTGAGGCCCCGAGTAGGTCCGTATTATGATATGAAACTTTTTGGTATGTTTCGACGGGGTCCCAAGTGACTCAGGTGAGTTTCAGATAGGTTTGTGTCGTGTTGCGCTCGTTTTTCTTATGTTTCGACGTCGTTTCTTCAAGCATAAATGGTACCATATTGAATAAATGAGCTCCGATTTCTGTTTTGATTGAAGCATTAGATCCGTATCGTAATTAGGGAGCCATATAAAAAAGGACCATCAAATTTGGACATCATATGAGGATTTTATGCTCATTTTACTAAGAATTGAGTTACCATATTTTTCAGATTAATTACGAAATTGCCACTGACTACGTATTTTAAAATCTGCACTATTTTCAAATATTGAAACCAACATATCTCCTTCAATATAAGGTCAAATGGAGTGATTCAAGAGCCTAACATGACTAGAATTTCACAAAGAATCTATTGGAGGTATCAAAAATGAGTTTCAAGATCTTTTGGCATAAGAAACGAGGCAGAACAATATTAAAACGAGGGTTTTGTTCATTTAACAAGTTTTGAGTTGGGGAGCTCGGAATTGGGCAATTTTTGAGGAGATTTTCAGCATATGAATTGGGGTATGTGTTCTCTACTCGCTTTTGGTTATATTTCGTGAATCTATCTTCGATTTTAGCTTTTGGTTGATGAATTTTAAAGAAGAAATTGGGGGTTTTGGCCTAAAGTCATAATAAGAATTTTTGAGTTTTGAACACCGATTCGGAGTCGGATTTGAGTGAAACTAGTATGGTTGAACTCTTAATTGAATGAATTGACAGATTTTATGAGTTTTGTCGGGTTCCTAGATGCGGGCCCGAGTTGGGCTTTGATTAAATATTCGATCTTTTTCGATTGGGATTGGTTCCTTTAGCATTGTTTGATGTATTTGAGTTGTTTTTGATTAGTTTCAAGCCGTTTGGAGGCCGAAATGCGCGTGATAGCATTCTTGGAGCATCGTTTGGCTTGCTCGGTGTCAGAATTGGCTTGTTTAAGATAAGTAACTCTTCTAAACTTAGTGTGAAGGTATGAAACCCCAAATTATATGTTGTGTGATTGGTATTAAGGTGATGCACATGCTAGGTGACGGGCATATGGGCGTGCACCCTGTGAATTGCGACTCGTTTTCCGTGGCACTGTTTAGTGGCCCTAGTTTGTTGATATCTGCATTTTCACCATGTGATTAATTAATTGAGCTGTCAATCATGCTAGATATCATGTTAGGCATTATGCTGATATTGTTAGGACCCATAGTGGTCGTTTCTTGCTGTCACCTCACTGATTTCATTGATATTTCTTACTTAGTCATATTCATGCATTCATATCATATCGCAGTCTCAATTGTTATTTATTGATACATCATATCATTGTTGCCGGGATAGCTTCATGACATTGAGAGCCCGATAGACTAGAGAGATTGATGACTGAGTGAGGCCGAGCGCCTGTGTGTGGATATTTTTGGGATCGGGCTGCACGCCGCAGCATGTTTTATTGATTATTGAGTAAGGCCGATGGCTTGATTGATTAATTCCATGATGTTATAGCGCTTGGGCCATAGGAGCCCCTCCAGAGTCTGCATACCCACAGTGGGCGCGAATGATATTATATTGAGGGGTGGATCTTCCCTGGACATGGATCTTGTCCGAAGCATTTATACACCTGGACATGGATCTTCTCCATGGGGATGGATTGACCTTCCTCGGTACTAAGTGACTGATGGTCAGTGATGTATATATTCCGGGATGGATCTTCCCTAGGCCAAATGGGCCATATACAGTACCGAGAGGTTGAGCATGATGAGTGCAAGGTGTGAGACCGTGAGATTGAGTACTCTGACTGTGTGAGTACATGATTCATTGTGATGACCCAAAGGGTCATCACCTGTATTCCTACTCGCTTTGTACTTCTGAGGTCGTGAAAAACCTCACTTGGGGGTTTGCCTCGAGTTTGTGTGCGCAGTCCTGGCGTGTAGCCGGAACGTTTAAATATGAATTTGTGAGAAAAATAATAAATTCTGATGTTTTAATTGATTAAGTTTGACTTCGGTCAACGTTTTGGGCAACGGACCCGGACCCGTGATTTGACGGTCCCGGAGGGTCCGTAGGAAAATATGGGACTTGGGCGTATGCCCGGAATCAAATTCTGAGGTCCCAAGCCCGAGAAATGAATTTTTGTGTGAAATTGTTTTCTGAAAATAATTAAGGAAATTGAAAATGAAATTTGATTAAAAGACTGTGGTATCGGGCTCGTATTGTGGTTCCGACGCACGGTACAAGTCTTATATATGGCTTAAGTACTTTCTGTAAAGTTTGGTTGAATTTGGACGTCGTTTGACGTGTTTTGGACTAAAAAAACTCTAAACTTGATGTTTGATGAAAATTGGAAGGAAATCCTGGGTCTTGAGGCCTAATTTGATGATTTTGATGTTGTTTGGGCGACTTGATCGCACGGATGAGTTCGTAGGATGTTTTTGAACTTATATGTATGTTCGGTTTGGAGCCCCGAGGGCTCGGGGAAGTTTTGAGTAGGTCCCGGGAGGTCTTAGGCTAAAAAAAATAGCAGATGGTTGCAGGTTCAGGGATTTGCAGGCCCCCAGCGCGGCCGCGGTCGTTTCCGCGCGGTCCGCGCTGGAAGCCACGCGGCCGCGGTGCATCTTTGCGCGGTCCGTGTGGCTAGGTTCAGAGGGCTAGTGAAGTCTAGGTCGACCAGCGCGGTCGCGCACCAAATCAGTGCGGTCCGCGTTGGGAGATTCAGAGAGTGAGTCTTGGGTCCATTCAACCAGCGCGGCCGCGTACCAAATCAGTGCGGTCCGCGCTGGGTAGGTTCAGAGAGTCATTTTTCTTCCCTTCCTCGGCGCGGCCGCGGTGGTTTTTTGTGCGGTCCGCGCCAGTCTTCACCACACTATATAAAGTCGGGATTTTCAGTCATTTTCCACTTTTTCAAAACCCAAAACATAAGAGGCAATTTTCCAAACGATTTCACTCCTTCAAAACGATTGGTAAGTGATTTCTAACTGATTTTCTTTACTCCTTAACATCCTTAAACATAATTTCAACTTCAAAACAAGGGTTTTAATGGGGAAATTGGGAATTTAGGGTAGAACCTAGGTTTTCTAAAATTGGGGGTTTTGGACCTCAATTCGGGGTCCGATTCCAAAATAACTTGCATATTTGAGTTCTTGGGGGAAAGGGTAAACGGGTTTTGGTTCGAACCTCGGGTTTTGACCGTGTGGGCCCGGGGGCATTTTTTGACCTTTTGGGGTAAATTGATGAAAAAGCTATAATTAGTCATTGGGTTTGATTTGTTTAGCACATATTGATATCATGAAGTCCTTATTGCATAGATTTGGTCGAGTTGGAGCCGAATTCGAGAGGGAAAGCGGTCGTGGAGGATTGTATTGGCCGTGGAAGTTGAGGTAAGTGTTTGGTTTAACCCTAACTTGAGGGAATAGGAGTCGAGTCTTGGTTGCTAATTGCTAAATGATCGAGTACGATGTATAGGCATGGTGACGAGTTCCTATACATTGGGGTCTAGCATGACCGTGAGTCCTCATATGTGAGTTGTTTGGATATTGTTATGCCTTCCATGCTATTAATGGCTTCTATACGTGGTAAACACCTTGTGAGAGATATTGTGATTGTAGAACTTCGTGGAGCATTGACTCGGTCTGAAATACAAATGGTGAGGGTATGTGAAATGAGAAATGCCTTAAAGCTTGACCCGAGTGCTAATGAAAGTTAGGACATGGAAATGAAAGAAAAAGAGAAATAACGATTTACTCTTGCATGGTTGTTATTGGTTGTTTGTGTACCCTTGTTGGGATTTCTTTCCAAATACTTGTATACTTCCTTGCCCTTTATTTGTGACTGTTGCTTGGGCAAGGTGGAGAGGTATACATTACGGATCGGGTTGCACGCCGCAACAATGTTAATTGTGGATCGGGTTGCACGCCGCAACAATGTTAATTGTGGATCGGGTTGCACGCCGCAACAAGGTTAATTATGGATCGGGTTGCACGCGGCAACAGTGATAATTATGGATCGGGTTGCACGCTGCAACAGTGATAATTATGGATCGGGTTGCACGCCGCAACAGTGATAATTATGGATCGGATTGCACGCCGCAACAGTGATAATTGTGGATCGGGTTGCACGCCGCAACAGTTATTGATGCAAATGTGTTTAGTGTTGGTATTACTTTCTTGTTCGTTTTAAATTGTAAATTGTACAACTTACTGTTAATCTTGTTACCTCCCCACAGCATCTTTCCCCTCCCATACTGTTAATTGCCTTGCACTTCGATTTCCGTTGTATATTTATAATTGCACAGGTTTATGTGAGGTCCAGTCTAGCCTCGTCACTACTTCGCCGGGGTTAGGCTAGGCACTTACCAGCACATGGGGTCGGTTGTGCTGATGCTACACTCTGTGCGTTTTTGCACAGGTCCAGGTATTGAGCAGCAGTAGCAGCATTAGCACGGGGGCGCACCTTCAGTCCAGAGAGACCCGAGGTAGCTTGCAGGCATCCGCAGGCCCGGCGTCTCCCTTCTATCTTTACATTTGGCTGTCATCTCATTGTACCCGAGATAAACAGATTATGTTTCTTTTAGACTATGTATGTAGTACTCCCTTAGATGTTTGTGAGAATGTGACTCCAGTCCCGGGGTAGAGATATATGTGTTGGAACTTCTGTATTATTGATCATCTATCTACATTTAAGTCTTCCGCTTATGATTTTAATTTCGTCGCCTTCATTTAATGTCGTTAATTGTTAAAAAGGAACATGTGTTTAATGAAATTGCTAATTAAGTTGGCTTGCCTAGCTCCTATTAGTAGGCGCCATCACGACTCCCATGGGTAGAAATTCCGGGTCGTGACAAGTTGGTATCAGAGCTCTAGGTTACATAGGTCTCACAACTCACGGACAAGCTTAGTAGAGTCTAAGGGATCGGTACGGAGACGTCAGTACTTATCCCCCAAAGGCTGCCAAGTTAGGAAAAATCTCTCCTTTGTTCTTTCTTGTCGTGCGGTTTGGTTTCTCAATGCTAATTGGACTTCTACTCTGTTTCCTCGCAGAATGGAGAGAACACGCGCTTCCTCATCTTCAGACCAGCAGTCCGAGCCCCAGGCAGCTCCCGCTAGGGGCAGAGGACGAGGCCGTGCTAGAGGCCGAGGTAGGGGCAGAGCTCAGCCCCGAGCAGCAGCACCAGCGGCGGAGCCCCAGGTCGGTTTTGACGAGGAGGTTCCGGCCCCAGCCCCAGCAGCGCCAGTAGGCCCAGCTCAGGTCCCAGGGGGGTTTATAGCCACCCCAGTTCTTCAGGACGCTTTGGTCAGATTGGTGGGCTTTGTGGAGAGCGTCACTAGAGCGGGTTTGCTTCCAGTAGCACCAGCCACTTCTCAGGCTGGAGGAGGAGTTCAGACTCTTGCTACACGTACTCCGGAGCAGGTAGCTCCCCAGGCTCAGGTTCCAGTGGTTCAGCCAGCTGTGACAGCTCAGCCGGGTATTGTGACTCAGACCGGCGATGGAGCGGCTATGTCCGCAGATGCTTTGTGGAGACTGGATTGGTTCACCAAGCTCTTCACCACCACGTTCAGCGGTGCTTCTTCAGAGGACCCCCCAGGATTTCCTGTATAGCTGCCATGAGATTCTTCGGACTATGGGTATTGTGGAGACCAATGGGGTCGACTTCGTCACTTTTCGCCTAGCAGGATCCGCCAAGACTTGGTGGAGGGATTTCTGTTTAGCCAGACCAGCGGGGTCGCCAGCATTGACATGGGATCAGTTTGCAGAGTTGTTTTTGGAGAAGTTTCTCCCAGTTACTCAGCGAGAGGCTCTTCGCAGGCAGTTCGAGCGTCTCCAGTAGGGCTCTATGACAGTCACCCAGTATGAGACCCGGTTTATCGATCTAGCTCGCCATGCTATTGTTATACTCCCAACTGAGAGGGAGAGGGTGAGGAGATTTATTGATGGTTTGATTCAGCCGATTCGTCTCCAGATGGATAGGGAGACTGGTAGTAAGATCAGCTTTCAGGAGGCGGCCAATGTGGCCCGCCGAGTTGAGATGGTTCTGGCACAAGGGGGTAGCCATAGAGCAGACAAGAGACCCCGTCACTCAGGTCGTTTCAGTAGTGCCTCATCTGGAGGCAGGGATTCTTATGATAGGGGTCAGCCCTCCAGGCCTTTCCTGTCAGCCCTCCAGGTTTCTCAGGGTGCCCCAAGTGATCGTGGTTACCGTGGGCATTATTCTGATCAGCAGTCCCTCAGTGTACCGTCAGCTCCCATCAGCGCATCGCCACTTTAGAGTTTCCGCTGAGGTCATTCAGGTCGCCAGGGCCAGCCACAGCGTTCAGAAGGGTGTTATGAGTGTGGTGAGTATGGTCACATCAGGAGAGCTTGCCTGAGATTGAGAGGTACTCAGTCACAGCAGCAGGGTCTCCGTCCTATGATTCAGGCACCGGATGCTCCACATCCAGCTAAAGGTGGAGGTAGAGGCCATTGAGGTGGAGGTAGAGGCCATAGAGGTAGAGCTCAGACCGCCAGGGGCGGAGGTCAGATAGCAGCAGATAGACCTAGGGATACAGTTCAGGGTGGTGGGGCCCAGCCCCGTTGCTATGCACTCCAGGCTAGGCCCGAAGCAGAGGCCTCAGATGCGGTGATCACAGGTACGGTTCTGGTTTGTGATCGAGATGCTTCAGTACTATTTGATCCAGGATCTACGTATTCATATGTTTCATCTTATTTCGCACCATGCTTGGTCATGCCTAGTGATGCCTTGGGTATTCCGGTATATGTGTCTACACCGGTGGGTGACTCTATCGTGGTCGACCGAGTCCATCGTTCGTGTGTTGTAGTGATTGGGGGTCTTGAGACCCGTGTAGACTTGTTGCTCTTAGATATGGTTGACTTTGATATCATTCTGGGTATGGATTGGTTATCACCCTATCACGCTATCTTGGACTGCCATGCCAAGACCGTGACTTTAGCCTTACCGGGTATGCCTCGCTTAGAGTGGAGGGGAACTCCAGGTCATTCTACCCGTAGTGTCATATCGTACGTGAAGGCTCGACGTATGGTCGAGAAGGGGTGTCTGGCTTATTTGGCTTATGTTCGTGATTCCAGTACTGAGGTCCCTCCCATAGATTCTGTACCTATTGTCCGGGAGTTTCCCGATGTTTTTCCTTCGGACCTGCCGGGTATGCCACCCGATAGAGATATCAATTTCTGTATTGATTTGGCTCCAGGCACCCAGCCCATTTCTATTCCGCCATATCGTATGGCCCCGCCGGAGCTGAAGGAGTTAAAGGACCAATTGCAGGATCTGTTAGATAAGGGTTTCATTAGACCCAGTGTTTCGCCTTGGGGCGCGCCAGTGTTATTCGTCAAGAAGAAGGATGGGTCGATGCGGATGTGTATAGATTACCGGCAATTGAACAAGGTAACAATTAAGAATAAGTATCCACTGCCGAGGATTGATGATTTGTTCGACCAGCTTCAGGGTGCCAGGGTATTTTCCAAGATTGACTTGAGATCTGGCTACCACCAGTTGAGGATTAGGGCATCCGATGTCCCTAAGACAGCTTTCCGTACTCGGTACGGGCATTACGAGTTCTTGGTCATGTCGTTTGGGTTGACCAATGCCCCAGCAGCATTCATGGAGTTGATGAACCGAGTATTCAGGCCATATTTGGACATGTTCGTGATAGTCTTTATTGATGATATTTTGGTGTACTCCCGCAGCCAGGAGGAGCACGAGCAGCACCTTAGAGTGGTTCTTCAGACTCTGAGGGATAGTCAGTTATATGCCAAGTTCTCCAAGTGTGAGTTCTGGCTGAGTTCAGTAGCATTTCTGGGTCACGTTGTATCAGCTGAGGGTATTCAGGTGGACCCGAAAAAGATAGAGGCAGTCAAGAACTGGCCTAGACCAGCATCAGCTACGGAGATTCGGAGTTTCTTGGGGTTAGCAGGCTACTACCGTCGGTTTGTGGAGGGGTTTTCATCTATTGCAGCCCCGATGACCAGGTTGACCCAGAAGGGTGCCCAGTTCAGATGGTCGGAGGAGTGTGAGGCGAGCTTTCAGAAGCTCAAGACAGCCCTGACTACGGCGCCGGTGTTGGTCTTGCCCACAGGATCTGGGCCTTATACCGTCTATTGTGATGCTTCCCGTATTGGACTTGGTGCAGTATTGATGCAGGATGGCAAGGTTATAGCCTATGCTTCGAGGCAGTTGAAGATTCATGAGAAAAACTATCCAGTGCATGATTTAGAGTTGGCGGCTATTGTCCACGCCTTGAAGATATGGAGGCACTATTTGTATGGCGTGGCATGTGAGGTGTTCACTGACCACAAGAGTCTTCAGTACTTGTTCAAGCAGAAGGAGTTGAATTTGAGACAGAGGAGGTGGTTGGAGTTGTTGAAGGATTATGATGTCACTATTTTATATCATCCGGGGAAGGCCAATGTGGTGGCCGACGCTTTGAGTAGGAAGTCAGCCAGCATGGGCAGTCTTGCTTATGTTCCAGTCAGTCAGAGACCGCTTGCTTTGGACGTTCAGGCTTTAGCCAATCAGTTCGTGAGACTGGATGTTTCTGAGCCCAGTCGTGTGTTAGCTTGCACGGTTGCTCGTTCTTCGTTATTGGAGCGTATCCGTGATCGGCAGTTTGATGATCCCCATTTATGTGTCCTTAGAGACACGGTGCAGCGAGGAGGTGCCAAGCAGGTTACCTTAGGTGATGATGGTGTTTTGAGATTGCAAGGGCGAGTTTGTGTGCCCAATGTCGATGGTATCCGAGCGTTGATTTTAGAGGAGGCCCATAGCTCCAGGTACTCTATTCACCCGGGCACCGCGAAGATGTATCGGGACTTGCGGCAGCATTATTGGTGGCGTAGGATGAAGAAGGATATCGTAGCATATGTGGCTCGTTGTTTGAATTGTCAGCAGGTTAAGTACGAACATCTGAGGCCTGGTGGTTTACATCAGAGGATTGAGCTTCCCGAGTGGAAATGGGAGCGGATTACTATGGACTTTGTTACTGGACTTCCGTTGACCCGGAGGAAGTTTGATGCGATATGGGTTATTGTTGATAGGCTGACCAAGTCAGCGCATTTCATTCCTGTGGCAGTCTCCTATTCTTCTGAGAGGTTCGCTGAGATCTATATTCGAGAGATTGTTCGCCTTCATGGTGTGCCCCTGTCTATCATTTCGGATCGGGGTATGCAGTTTACCTCACGCTTCTGGAGAGCAGTTCAGCGAGAGTTGGGCACAAGGGTAGACTTGAGCACAACATTTCATCCCCATACGGACGGTCAGTCCGAGCGGACTATTCAGATTTTGGAGGATATGCTCCGAGCTTGTGTTATTGATTTTGGAGGTTCGTGGGATCAGTTCTTGCCTTTGGCGGAGTTTGCTTACAACAACAGCTACCAGTCGAGCATCCAGATGGCTCCTTATGAGGCTTTATATGGTAGGCGATGCCGGTCTCCGGTTGGATGGTTTGAGCGGGGAGAGGCTCGGTTGATAGGTATGGATTTGGTTCAGGAGGCCTTGGACAAGGTCAAGATCATTCAGGAGAGGCTTCGTTCAGCTCAGTCTAGGCAGAAGAGTTATGCAGACCGTAAGGTTCGAGATGTAGCTTTCATGGTTGGTGAGCGGGTATTGCTCCGAGTGTCGCCTATGAAGGGCGTGATGAGATTTGGGAAGAAGGGCAAGCTTAGCCCTAGGTACATTGGCCCGTTTGAGATTCTTGATCGAGTGGGAGAGGTGGCTTATAGACTTG
>NW_017670247.1:442299-451774 GCF_001879085.1 Nicotiana attenuata | reverse complement strand
TTATGCCTTCCATGCTTAATTGATGGCTTCTATGCGTTGTAAACACCTTGTAAGGGATATTGTGATTGTGGAACTTCGTGGAGTATTGGCTCGGTCTGAAATACAAATGGTGAGAGCATATGAAATGAGAAATGCCTTGGAGCTTGACACGAGTGCTAATAAGAACTAGGATATGAAAATGAAAGAGAAAGAGAAATAACGATTTACTCTTGCATAGTTGTTATTGGTTGTTTGTGTACCCTTGTTGGGATTTCCTTCCAAATACTTGTTTACTCCCTTGCCCTTTATTTGTGACTGTTGCTTGGGCAAGGTTGAGAGGTTTACATTACGGATCGGGTTGCGCGCCGCAACAATGTTACATGAGGATCGGGTTGCACGCCGCAACAGTGATAATTGTGGATCGGGTTGCACGCCGCAACAGTGATAATTGTGGATCGGGTTGCACGCCGCAACAGTGATAATTGTGGATCGGGTGGCACGCCGCAACAGTGATAATTGTGGATTGGGTTGCACGCCGCAATAGTGTTGAAATGTATTAGGGTCGGGTTGCGTGCCGCAACAGTTATTGATGCAAATGTGTTTAGTGTTGGTATTAGTTTCTTGTTTGCCTTAAATTTTAAATTGGACTTAGATTGATTACTTTGGATTTACTGTTAATATTGTTATCTCCCCACAGCATGTTTCCCCTCCCCTACTGTTAGTTGCCTTGTACTTCGATTTATGCTGTATATTTATAATTGCACAGGTTTATGTGAGGTCCAGTCTAGCCTCGTCACTACTTCGCCGGGGTTAGGCTAGGCACTTACCAGCACATGGGGTCGGTTGTGCTGATGCTACACTCTGTGCATTTTTACACAGGTCCAGGTATTGAGCAGCAACAACAGCATTAGCACGGGGGCGAACCTTCAGTCCAGAGAGACCCGAGATAGCTTGCAGGCGTCCGCAGGCCCGGCGTCTCCCTTCTATCTTTACATTTGGTTGTCATCTCATTGTACCCGGGATAAACAGATTATGTTTCTTTCAGTTTTTGTATGTAGTACTCCTTAGATATTCGTGAGTATGTGACTGCAGTCCCCGGGGTGGAGACGTATGTTGGAATTTCTGTATTTTATTCAGTTATATAAATTTAAGTCTTCCGCTAATAATTTTAATTCCGTCACCTTTATTTAATGCCGTTAATTGTTAAAAAAAGGAACATGTGTTTAATGAATTTGATAATTAAGTTGGCTTGCCTAGCTCCTATTAGTTGGCGCCATCACGACCCTCGAGGGTGGGAAATCCGGGTCGTGACAAGTTGGTATCAGAGCTCTAGGTTACATAGGTCTCACAACTCACGGACAAGCTTAGTAGAGTCTGAGGGATCGGTACGGAGACGTCTGTACTTATCCCCCAGAGGCTGCCAAGTTAGGAAAAAAATCTCTCCTTTGTTCTTTCTTGTCGTGCGGTTTGGTTTCTCAATGCTAATTGAACTTCTACTCTGTTTCCTCGCAGAATGGCGAGAACACGCGCTTCCTCATCTTCAGACCAGCAGTCCGAGACCCAGGCAGCTCCCGCTAGGGGCAGAGGACGAGGCCGTGCTAGAGGCCGAGGTAGGGGCAGAGCTCAGCCCCGAGCAGCAGCACCAGCGGCGGAGCCTCAGGTCGGTTTTGACGAGGAGGTTCCGGCCCCAGTCCTAGCAGAGCTAGTGGGCCCAGCTCAGGTCCCAGAGGGGTTTATAGCCACCCCAGTTCTTCAGGACGCTTTGGTCAGATTGGTAGGCTTTGTGGAGAGCGTCACTAGAGCGGGTTTGCTTCCAGTAGCACCAGCCACTTCTCAGGCTGGAGGAGGAGTTCAGACTCCTGCTACACGTACTCCGGAGTAGGTAGCTCCCCACGCTCAGGTTCCAGTGGTTCAGCCAGCTGTGGCAGCTTAGTAATGTGACTCAGACCGGCGATGGAGCGGCTATGTTCGCAGATGCTTTGTGGAGACTGGATAGGTTCACCAAGCTCTTCACCACCACTTTCAGCGGTGCTTCTTCAGAGGACCCCCGAGATTTCTTATATAGCTGCCACGAGGTTCTTCGGAACATGGGCATTGTGGAGTCCAATGGAGTTGATTTTGCTGCGTTCCGTTTCTCTGGGTTCGCCAAGACTTGGTGGAGGGATTTCTGTTTAGCCAGACCAGCGGGGTCGCCAGCATTGACATGGGATCGGTTTGCATTTTGGAGAAGTTTCTCCCAGTTACTTAGAGGGATGCTTATCGGAGGCAGTTTGAGCGCCTCCAGCAAGGGTCTATGACGGTCACTCAGTATGAGACCTGGTTTATCGATCTAGCTCGCCATGCTCTTATCATACTCCCCACTGAGAGGGAGAGGGTGAGGAGATTTATTGATGGTTTGATTCAGCCGATTCATCTCCAGATGGCTAGAGAGACTGGTAGTGAGATCAGCTTTCAGGAGGCGGCCAATGTGGCCCGCCGAGTTGAGATGGTTCTGGCACAGGGGGTAGCCATAGAGCAGACAAGAGACCCCGTCACTCAGGTCGCTTCAGTGGTGCCTCATCTGGAGGCAGAGATTCTTATGATAGGGGTTAGCCCTCCAGGCCTTTCTAGTCAGCCCTCCAGGTTTCTCAGGGTGCCCCAAGTGATCGTGGTTACCGTGGGCATTATTCTGATCAGCAGTCCCTCAGTGTACCGTCAGCTCCCATCAGCGCACCGCCACTTCAGAGTTTCCGTGGAGGTCATTCAGGTTGCCAGGGCCAGCCACATCATTTAGAGGGGTGTTATGAGTGTGGTGAGTATGGTCACATCAAGAGAGCTTGCCCGAGATTGAGGGGTACTCAGTCGCAGCAGCGAGGTCCTCATCCTATGATTCAGGCACCGGATGCTCCACAGCCAGCTAGAGGTGGAGGTAGAGGCCATAGAGGTGGAGCTCAGACCGCCAGGGGTGGAGGTCAGCTAGCAGCAGATCGACCTAGGGATACAGTTCAGGGTGGTGGGGCCCAGCCTCGTTGCTATGCACTCCAGGCTAGGCCCGAGGCCGAGGCCTCAGATGCGGTAATCACAAGTACGGTTCTAGTTTGTGATCGAGATGCTTCAGTACTATTTGATCCAGGATCTACGTATTCATATGTTTCATCTTATTTCGCACCATGCTTGGTCATGCCTAGTGATGCTTTGGGCATTCCTGTATATGTGTCTACACCGGTAGGTGACTCTATCATGGTCGAACGAGCCCATCGTTCGTGTGTTGTAGTGATTGGAGGTCTTGAGACCCGTGTAGACTTGTTGCTCTTAGATATGGTTGACTTTGATATCATTCTGGGTATGGATTGGTTATCACCCTATCACGCTATCTTGGACTGCCATGCCAAGACCGTGACTTTAGCCTTACCGGGTATGCCTCGCTTAGAGTGGAGAGGGACTCCAGGTCATTCTACCCGTAGTGTCATATCGTACGTGAAGGCTCGACGCATGGTCGAGAAGTGGTGTCTGGCCTATTTGGCCTATGTTCGTGATTCCAGTGCTGAGGTCCCTCCCATAGATTCTGTGCCTATTGTCCGGGAGTTTCCTGATGTTTTTCCTTCGGACCTGCCGGGTATGCCGCCCGATAGAGATATCGATTTCTGTATTGATTTGGCTCCAGGCACCCAGCCCATTTCTATTCCGCCATATCGTATGGCCCCGCCGGAGCTGAAGGAGTTAAAGGACCAATTGCAGGACCTGTTAGATAAGGGTTTCATTAGACCCAGTGTTTCGCCTTGGGGCGCGCCAGTGTTATTCGTCAAGAAGAAGGATGGGTCGATGCGGATGTGTATAGATTACCGGCAATTGAACAAGGTAACAATTAAGAATAAGTATCCACTGCCGAGGATTGATGATTTGTTCGACCAGCTTCAGGGTGCCAGGGTATTTTCCAAGATTGACTTGAGATCTGGCTACCACCAGTTGAGGATTAGGGCATCCAATGTCCCTAAGACAGCTTTCCGTACTCGGTACGGGCATTACGAGTTCTTGGTCATGTCGTTTGGGTTGACCAATGCCCCAGCAGCATTCATGGAGTTGATGAACCGAGTGTTCAGGCCATATTTGGACATGTTCGTGATAGTCTTTATTGATGATATTTTGGTGTACTCCCGCAGCCAGGAGGAGCACGAGCAGCACCTTAGAGTGGTTCTTCAGACTCTGAGGGATAGTCAGTTATATGCCAAGTTCTCCAAGTGTGAGTTCTGGCTGAGTTCAGTAGCATTTTTGGGTCACGTTGTATCAGCTGAGGGTATTCAGGTGGACCCGAAGAAGATAGAGGCAGTCAAGAACTGGCCTAGACCAGCATCAGCTACGGAGATTCGGAGTTTCTTGGGGTTAGCAGGCTACTACCGTCGGTTTGTGGAGGGGTTTTCATCTATTGCAGCCCCGATGACCAGGTTGACCCAGAAGGGTGCCCAGTTCAGATGGTCGGAGGAGTGTGAGGCGAGCTTTCAGAAGCTCAAGACAGCCCTGACTACGGCACCGGTGTTGGTCTTGCCCACAGGATCTGGGCCTTATACCGTCTATTGTGATGCTTCCCGTATTGGACTTGGTGCAGTATTGATGCAGGATGGCAAGGTTATAGCCTATGCTTCGAGGCAATTGAAGATTCATGAGAAAAACTATCCAGTGCATGATTTAGAGTTGGCGGCTATTGTCCACGCCTTGAAGATTTGGAGGCACTATTTGTATGGCGTGGCATGTGAGGTGTTCACTGACCACAAGAGTCTTTAGTACTTGTTCAAGCAGAAGGAGTTGAATTTGAGGCAGAGGAGGTGGTCGAGTTGTTGAAGGATTATGATGTCACTATTTTATATCATCCGGGGAAGGCCAATGTGGTGGCCGATGCTTTGAGTAGGAAGTCAGCCAGTATGGGCAGTCTTGCTTATATTCCAGTCAGTCAGAGGCCGCTTGCTTTGGATGTTCAGGCTTTAGCCAATCAGTTCGTGAGACTGGATGTTTCTAAGCCCTGTCGTGTGTTAGCTTGCATGGTTGCTCGTTCTTCTTTATTGGAGCGTATCCGTGATCGGCAGTTTGATGATCCCCATATATGTGTCCTTAGAGACACGGTGCAACGAGGAGGTGCCAAGCAGGTTACCTTAGATGCGGATGGAGTTTTAAGATTGCAGGGGCGAGTTTGTGTGCCCAATGTGGATGGGCTTCAAGAGTTGATTTTAGAGGAGGCCCATAGCTCCAGGTACTCTATTAACCCGGGCGCCGCTAAGATGTATCAGGACTTGCGGCAGCATTATTGGTGGCGTAGGATGAAGAGGGATATCGTAGCATATGTGGCTCGTTGTTTGAATTGTCAGCAGGTTAAGTACGAGCATCAGAGGCCTGGTGGTTTACATCAGAGGATTGAGCTTCCCGAGTGGAAATGGGAACGGATCACTATGGACTTTGTTACTGGACTTCCGTTGACCCGGAAGAAGTTTGACGCGATATGGGTTATTGTTGATAGGCTGACCAAGTCAGCGCATTTCATTCCTGTGGCAGTCTCCTATTCTTCTGAGAGGTTCGCTGAGATCTATATTCGGGAGATTGTTCGCCTTCATGGTGTGCCCGTGTCTATCATTTCGGATCGGGGTACGCAGTTTACCTCACGCTTCTGGAGAGCAGTTTAGTGAGAGTTGGGCACAAGGGTAGACTTGAGCACAACATTTCAGTCCGAGCGGACTATCCAGATTTTGGAGGATATGCTCCGAGCTTGTGTTATTGATTTTGGAGGTTCGTGGGATCAGTTCTTGCCTTTGGCGGAGTTTGCTTACAACAACAGCTACCAGTCGAGCATCCAGATGGCTCCTTATGAGGCTTTATATGGTAGGCGATGCCGATCTCCGGTTGGATGGTTTGAGCCGGGAGAGGCTCGGTTGATAGGTACGGATTTGGTTCAGGAGGCCTTGGACAAGGTCAAGATCATTCAGGAGAGGCTTCATTCAACTCAGTCTAGGCAGAAGAGTTATGCAGACCGTAAGGTTCGAGATGTAGCTTTCATGGTTGGTGAGCGGGTATTGCTCCGAGTGTCGCCTATGAAGGGCGTGATGAGATTTGGGAAGAAGGGCAAGCTTAGCCCTAGGTACATTGGCCCGTTTGAGATTCTTGATCGAGTGGGAGAGGTGGCTTATAGACTTGCGTTGCCATCCAGCTTATCAGCCGTGCATCCAGTTTTCCATGTATCCATGCTTCGGAGGTATCACGGCGATCCTACCCACGTGTTAGATTTCAGTTCTGTCCAGTTGGACAAGGACTTATCTTATGAGGAAGAGCCGGTAGCTATTCTGGACCGGCAGATTCGTCAGTTGAGATCCAAGAGTTTTCCTTCTGCTCGTGTTCAGTGGAAAGGTCAGCCTCCTGAGGCATTGACTTGGGAGTCCGAGTTTGATATGCGGAGCCGTTATCCCCATCTTTTCCCCGACTCAGGTACTCCTTTCTTTTGTCCGTTCGAGGACGAATGGTTGTTTTAGAGGTGGAGAATGTGATGACCCTTAAGGGTCATCACCTGTATTCCTACTCGCTCTGTACTTCTGAGGCCGTGAAAAACATCACTTGGGGGTTTGCCTCGAGTTTGTGTGCGCAGTCCGGGCGCGTAGCCGGAACGTTTAAATATGAATTTGTGAGAAAAAGAATAAATTCCGATATTTTAATTGATTAAGTTTGACTTCGGTCAAAGTTTTGGGCAACGGACCCGGACCCGTGATTTGACGGTCCCGGAGGGTCCGTAGGAAAATATAGGACTTGGGCGTATGCCCGAAATCAAATTCTGAAGTCCCAAGCCCGAGAAATGAATTTTTGTGTGAATTGTTTTCTAGAAATTATTAAGGAAATTGGAAATGGAATTTGATTAAAAGACTATGGTATCGGGCTCGTATTGTGGTTCCGACGCCCGATACAAGTCTTATATACGGCTTAAGAACTTTCTGTAAAGTTCGGTTGAATTTGGACGTCGTTTGACGTGTTTTGGACTAAAAAAACTCTAAACTTGATGTTTGATGAAAATTGGAAGGAAATCCTAGGTCTTGAGGCCTAATTTGATGATTTTGATGTTGTTTGGGCGACTTGATCGCACAGATGAGTCCGTAGGATATTTTTGAACTTATATGTATGTTCGGTTTGGAGCCCCGAGGGCTCGGGGGAGTTTTGAGTAGGTCCCGGGAGGTCTTAGGCAAAAAAATAGCAGATGGTTGCAGGTTCAGGGATTTGCAGGCCCCCAGCGCGGCCGCGGTCGTTTCCGCGCGGTCCGCGCTGGAAGCCGCGCGGCCGCGGTGCATCTTTGCACGGTCCGCGTGGCTAGGTTCAGAGGGCCAGTGAAGTCTAGGTCGACCAGCACGGTCGCGCACCAAATCAGTGCGGTCCGCGCTTGGAGATTCAGAGAGTGAGTCTTGGGTCCATTCAACTAGCGCGGCTGCGCACCAAATCAGTGCGGTCCGCGCTGAGTAGGTTCAGAGAGTCATTTTCTTCCCTTCCTCGGCGCGGCCGCGGTGCTTTTTTGTGCGGTCCGCGCCAGTCTTCAGCACATTATATAAAGTCGGGATTTTCAGTCATTTTCCACTTTTTCAAAACCCAAAACATAAGAGGCGATTTTCCAAACGATTTCACTCCTTCAAAACGATTGGAGTGATTTCTAGCTGATATTCTTTACTCCTTAACATCCTTAAACATAATTTCAACTTCAAAATAAGGGTTTTAATGGGGAAATTGGGAATTTAGGGTAGAACCTAGGTTTTCTAAAATTGGGGGTTTTGGACCTCAATTCGGGGTCCGATTCCAAAATAACTTGCATATTTGAGTTCTTGGGGGAAAGGGTAAACGGGTTCCGGTTCGAACCTCGGGTTTTGACCGTGTGGGCCCAGGGGCATTTTTGACCTTTTGGGATAAATTGATGAAAAAGCTATAATTAGTCATTGGGTTTGATTCGTTTAGCACATATTGATATCATGAAGTCCTTATTGCATAGATTTGGTCGAGTTGGAGCCGAATTCGAGAGGGAAAGCGGTCGTGGAGGATTGTATTGGCCGTGGAAGTTGAGGTAAGTGTTTGGTTTAACCCTAGCTTGAGGGAATAGGAGTCGAGTCTTGGTTGCTAATTGATAAATGATCGAGTACGATGTATAGGCATGGTGACGAGTTCCTATACATTGGGGTCTAGCATGACCGTGAGTCCTCATATGTGAATTGTTTGGATATTGTTATGCCTTCCATGCTATTAGTGGCTTCTATACGTGGTAAACACCTTGTGAGAGATATTGTGATTGTAGAACTTCGTGGAGCATTGGCTCGGTCTGAAATACAAATGGTGAGGGTATGTGAAATGAGAAATGCCTTAAAGCTTGACCCGAGTGCTAATGAAAGTTAGGACATGGAAATGAAAGAAAAAGAGAAATAACGATTTACTCTTGCATAGTTGTTATTGGTTGTTTGTGTACCCTTGTTGGGATTTCTTTCCAAATACTTGTTTACTCCCTTGCCCTTTATTTGTGACTGTTGCTTGGGCAAGGTTGAGAGGTATACATTGTGGATCGGGTTGCACGCCGCAACAATGATAATTGTGGATCGGGTTGCACGCCGCAACAATGTTAATTGTGGATCGGGTTGCACGCCGCAACAATGTTAATTGTGGATCGGGTTGCACGCCGCAACAGTGATAATTGTGGATCGGGTTGACAGTGTTGAAATGTATTAGGGTCGGGTTGCGCGCCGCAACAGTTATTGATGCAAATGTGATTAGTGTTGGTATTAGTTTGTTGTTCGCCTTAAATTTCAATTGCACCTAGATTGATTACTTTGGATTTACTGTTAATGTTGTTATTTCCCCTCAGACTGTTAGTTGCCTTGTACTTCGATTTCAGCTGTATATTATAATTGCACAGGTTTATGTGAGGTCCAGTCTAGCCTCGTCACTACTTCGCCGAGGTTAGGCTAGGCACTTACCAGCACATGGGGTCGGTTGTGCTGATGCTACACTATGTGCATTTTTGCACAGGTCCAGGTATTGAGCAGCAGCAGCAGCTTTAGCGCGGGGGCGAACCTTCAGTCCAGAGAGACCCGAGGTAGCTTGCAGGCGTCCGCAGGCCCGACATCTCCCTTCTATCTTTACGCTTTGGCTGTTATCTCATTGTTCCCGAGATAAACAGATTATGTTTCTTTCAGACTTTATATGTAGTACTCCTTAGATGTTCGTGAGGATGTGACTCCAGTCCCGGGGTAGAGATATATGTGTTGGAACTTCTGTATTACTGATCATCTATCTACATACAGTTCTGACTGTTACCATTTTAACCACTAGAGAAAAGGTTTCTTGATAATCTATACCTTCTCTTGACTGTAGCCTTTAGCTACAAGTCTAGCTTTTAATCTCTCTATCTCCCCTGTAGCCTTATATTTGATTTTGTATATCCACTTGCACCCTATAACAGTTTTACCTTCTAGCAAAGAAACAACTTCCCAGGTGTGGTTGTTTTCAAGGGCTTCAATCT
>NW_017670247.1:401283-441959 GCF_001879085.1 Nicotiana attenuata | reverse complement strand
GTGTGTATAAATTAAACTCGTACCCTGTCAAATTATAGTATAGAAAGATGTCGAACCCACAGAGATTGGTTTATCTATTCTACAGACGTTTCTTGTTTTAATTACTATTTGAGAAAATCAGAAAGAGTTGAGTTGTGAATTAACTAACTAAAAATACATGAACAGAGCAATAGAAAATATTTTATTTTTCACAAATATAATAAAAAGGTGTTGGGATCCTGATTTCACTTAATATTTTTATTATATAGTAGATACATTTATCCTTCAACTTCTATTTCTCAGAAATGTATAAATGCCTCTCACGATTACATTTATATATTATTACTATAGTTAAACAATTAAATGCACTTCTCTCGGTTATACAAATTAATTATAAAAATGGTAATATTAAAGAACCAGAAATATATACTTGAACTAAAACATGCTCTTTTTAGTAAGTCCCTTTCGGTTACCTACTTGTTATAACTGATTACTACACCATTCGCCTCTTTCGATTACAAATAAGTGTAGAATCAATTTTAACATATATGAGCTAGATGTCACTAAATATAGGTTAACATCTATCAATACCAAAATTAAGTATTACCTCTTCTGCCTCTTTCGATTACAGAATTAGTAAGAAGTTAATATGTAGTACTAAATAGATAGATGTTAACAAATTAAATAACACCCAACTATAAAGCAGATAAAATTTAAATAAAAAGCTTCAGCTCAAGTATGCGAAATTGAAGAATAATATCTACTATTATATAAAAATATTAAGATCCGTCATTTTTCCAACACAAGAAAAGTTACTCCATAATGGAGTTAATACCGACAACGGAAATAATCTTGCCTATTAAATAAGAAAATAGAAAGAAATATTCAAGAGAATAATTCCTCCTATTTAATTAAAAACAGGAACTAGAGTAATTTCCAATACTACAATTTATTCAGAACAAGAAATGAAGCCAGAATAATGGCTAAAAGATGAAACAGAAGCAAAACTAAAGAACAAAGAGAAAGAAAAAACTTTCTTCTCAATATTCACTTCTCAGATTTCTCTCCCTTTTTCCTTCACGAACGATGCCTCTTTATAGGCAAGCCATGACAAGATTTTCAATTATCTTCTGGATATGAACTTGTCATGGCTGGTTGTGGCCTTGTATGCTTGGTTATGAGCTTCTTTGGTTATGGATCGGTTATGGTTTATGTAGCCGGTTGTGAGTCGGTTATAGTTTGTTGTAGCCGGTTGTGAGTCGGTTGTCCTTTGTCATGGCAAATCACGTCTTTCTTTAGCACCATATTTTACTCTGTTTTAGCTTGTCCGTTTGTCTAATTTTTCCTCTATAATCTTCTCGTTTCCGGACCAATACTTCTTTAACCTTTCCTGCATAATTTAGACAAAGTATGGAAGAATATGATAATTTTTTTTGTGTTTTTTCAAAAAAATTATATGTTAAAAATCAAGTAAAATGCACTTATGAGTGTGTGTATTTTAACTCATGGTTGCGTTTTACAGATTTTGGCACCTCTCCCAATTGGATTTGCAGTGTTCTTGGTTCACTTGGCCACCATCCCAATTACAGGCACCGGCATTAACCCAATTGTTGTTGGAATTCAAATTTTTTATTTTTCTGGTAAACTTTTGCATCAAAGGGGGTTCTCTTTCCCATTCAATAGGTGAAGGGGGTATTATTTCCCTACCCTAAAAGGTTAAGGGGGTAAAATGGAATTCACTCTAGCAAATAAGCATGGAGTCAGGGAAGGGAATGAACATTTTAATACAAGAATAACTAAATGAGAAGTAGCAATTATGGCATAGAAGTCTATAAAGCATGTAACAATTAAGGCGTGAAATGAGATATATTACGAAATAACAAAAACATGGAAGCAAATATCATAAGAACGTATATACACTCGTCACCTTGCATATATGCCGTTTCCCACATAATTCATATAACATGTAGTTCAAGGTTTCATAATTCCCTCAAATCTAGGTTAGACTCAACGCTTATATACCTCACTCTACAACTCAAGCAATCAATCAACCACGTCCTTACCTTTTGAACAAGCCTCCCAAAACAACCAAATCTAGCAAATTATTGACCAAATGATTCAAAATAAGCTTTAGAAACTACCCACAAATGAACGAGGTCCAGTTTTGATCATTTTTGAAAAAGCCAACAAAAGTCAATTTCGGGCACACTTGGATAAAATCGAGGTTCGGACCAAAACCCGATTATCCATTCACTCCCGAGTCCGGTTACATAATTTATTTCGAAATCCGACCTCAATTCGAGGTCGATATCTCAATTTTACAAAATTCCTAATTCTACCCAAATCTCTAATTTCTACCATAAAAAATCATAAATTTGATGTTGAAATCTCATGAAATGTAACTGGTAATTGAAAATAAATGAATTAAAGTCACTTACTAATGAATTTGGGAAGAAAAGTCTCTTGGAAAATCACCTCTAGAGTGTTTAGGGTTGAGAAATGGTGTGGAATGAGCTAAGTCTCGTTTCCCCCCTCTTTTACCCAGTTGCAGGTATTGCAATTGCGAAGTCATGTTCGTAATTACGAATACCGCAAATGCTAGACAAGAGTTGCAAATGTGAACCCTGCCACAGAGCCACAGAAGTCGCAAATGCGACAAAATGATCGCGAATTCGACGATACCCCATCGCAAATGCGGTTAGGAACTTCGCAAATGCGAAGCAGACTCAAGAGCACACTGAGTTGCAAATGCAAATCGCAAATGCGAACATGTTCCTCGGAAATGCGAGATTACCCAGTCCAGTCCATGCTTACAAATGCGAGCTATTGTTCGTAAAAGCGAGGCTCACAATTGCAAGCCAGACCTTGCAGATCTGCCGCAGAACACCAGCAATAGAAGTGCACCAGCTATCTTCACACTCACCAGACTCATCCGAAACATGTTCGAAACTCACCCGAGCCCCTCGAGCTCCAAACCAAATATGCACACAAGTGTAGTAACATCATACGAACTTGCTCGCGCAATCAAATCACTAAAATAATATCTAAATCTACAAATCGGCCCTCAAAACGAGTGAAATTTCGAAGTAAAACTCAAGAACACTAGAATCACATTTAAGCGTCCGAATCATGTCAAATCAATTCCGAATTGCACCAAATTTTACAGACAAGTTTCAAATAGCAATACAGACCTATTCCAAGTTTCAACATCAAAATCCGAACCCGTTAGCTAAGAAGTCAATTTATGGTCAAACTTAGTAAATTTTGAAACTTTCAAGATACGAGTTTTCGGCAAAATGAGTCAAATCAATTTAGGAACCTCCAATTTCAATTTCGGACATACGTCCAAGTTCAAAATCACAATACGGACCTACCAGAATCGTCAAAACACCGATCCGATGTTGTTTTCACAAAATATTGACCGTGGTCAACTCAAGTTGTTTTTAAAGTAAAAAATCATGTTTTCTTCAAATTTTCACATAATATTCAAATAGTGACACGGACCACGCACGCAAACCAAAAGACATCAAACGAAGCTAACGGAGATCTCGAAATACAAAATTAAGAGCTAATACTCAAAATAACCTATGGGTCATCACATTATATTTAAATTTGCTCAAAAAGAATCTTGGAAAGGGTATATCGACAATAATCCCCTCGAATATTGCCTCGCCAAGAATCTTCCCCAGAACATAAAAATGCTGGAGCCCGATCTCCATTTTTCTTAAACTTACATTGTTTCTTTCTTCTTGTAATTCGATATTTATTAATAATAAATTTCAATAAAAAAGGTAAGAAAGAATTACAAGAAAATACACTTGATTTCATACCATAATAAAAAATAGTATATATTTTTAAGTTTTACCTGACCTAGCCCATATTTTACATATTTTGAAAGCACTAGCAAATTCAAAATATGTTTTCTTACAAACAATGCTTCTAAAAGCTATGGAGTTAAATCTATGTTCTCACAACCATTGCTTTTACTCTATTTTCTTCTCACATCTTCGACATATGCTTCAAGGGGCCGTCCGCCATTACTGCTTCTTCCCTGTGTCACCTGGTTGCAATGTAAGAGAATTGAACATTCAACATTGCACCATTGAAGGTCATTCAAAGCTTTGCTTTCAAAAATAAGATTTTTTGAGTTTGTTAGTTGTTTGGATTGGGTGTTATTCCAATTGATTGAAAATATCAAATGGAGCTCAAAATTTAAATTTGAAGTGATTTGGAGTAGATTTGAGCAAGATTTGAGTTAAATTTCAGAAAAACCGCAAGGAAGAAGACGAAGTCAATTTTTTGTATAATTATGTATAATCTTGTATAATAGTGTATATGAGTGTATAAACACATCTTATACATTTTTATACACCTTTATACAAGCGCCTATAGACGAACTTCTTCCACGATTTTCAGTTGCAATTCTTGTTCAAAATCGGTCCAAATCTCCATTAAATGACTTCAAATTTTATATACAACCTCCTTATACTATTTCTAACAATTCTAGATAATACCCACTCCAAATTTCTCACAAAATCAAATTCGGAATCTAAACCCACATATTTAAACTTGTTAAAAATCTAATTTTCACCATCCAAATGGATTTGGTTTGTTGAACTAATATTTGAGTTACACTTACTGATTCGAAAATTAACTTAAAGCTTGAGCAATCTTTTTTAAAAATTAAATAGTAATTTTGAGAACCTATTGGAGTTAGATGTTGAATCTTAGCCTATTATTTTTGGGCTAATTGGTTGTAAAATAAAATATGGGCTATAAAATTGAAAGGATCCCAGTTGTTTTTATGTGAAATTTTCCCAAAAGGTAATGGGGCTGATCCATTTTTATAATCATACTTTAAAATTGTTCGAAAGATAACTTTATACATTTTACCTTCTTATATAAAATAGATTAACGATTTAAAATATAAGATAGAGCTCTTCTTGGTTAAGAATCTTATTGTATTTTATGATTTACCCTTTTTAAGTTTTAATTTATAAACAATAAGGAATATAACTGAAGTTTGCCATAAGGTTGATATTCAACCAAGTGCATTATTGAAGACTAGCCACTTGATTAAAAAAAAGGATAAAATTAAATAATATATAGGCAGATCCAATTTACATCTATATCTTCTTTATTATATACTATACAAAAAGGAGGCTAGTCAAGCTTGATATTAAGCCAAGCGACGTATTGAGGAAAGCAGCTTGATAATTTTAGGATAAAACAAAAAATATTTTAGATAAATCTTAATACATATAAAATTAAAATAATAAAGACTGGCCAATAAAAGAATTCAGAACACAAGATTAATTATATCTAAATATAATTATATTTTCATGTGGGTAATTTTAATAATTAAAATGCATGCACTTTTATGTTTGGAAACAAAAGCAAAAGAGAAGAAAAAATTTATTGTTTATTGCACATAATACTAAATAAAATTATCAAAAAACGTGGTTATTTGTGAAAAATAATAGTAACATTTTATGTTGGTAGATTTTATGAAAGAATAATAAAAGAATTTATAAGTTGGACGAATCCAAAATCATAATTTAGAAAAAAATGCAATACCACATTATTTTTTTTTATAGTACATTACATTTGAAAGAATTCCCACTAATAGAATAAAGTTATAAAAATAAATAAAATTTTAGGGGTAAGAGAACTTCATATTTATCATATGATCTAATTTTTTCGAATAAGTGCTTACTATTCTTAATATAGTCTATACATCACACGAGTTCTAATACTAGTACATACTTAATATTCGACTAGCAACGACACATAATGTTATTCATTTATTATAATTAATATGAGTTCGAGCAAAGTTGTGGCACCTTAATTATTCTATCACACAAAAGTATGAGATAATTCAGTCAATCAAAACTTATATAGATTGAAAGAAATCACATAATGTTGATACATAAGCTATTAAATAAATAAAAAAAACCTTTTTGGTCAAAGAAAAGAAAAGAAAAAAATAAAAAAGTAAAAACGAAAGAAAAGGGTAAAATGAGGAGGAAAATAAAATAAATATAAC
Source organism: Nicotiana attenuata (assembly GCF_001879085.1). Taxonomy (NCBI): domain Eukaryota; kingdom Viridiplantae; phylum Streptophyta; class Magnoliopsida; order Solanales; family Solanaceae; genus Nicotiana; species Nicotiana attenuata. Next base: position 435,934 of record NW_017670247.1, on the reverse strand, counting down.
ATATCAGAATTGGTAAACCATAGGAATCGGATCCGAGATTATATTAACTTATAATCAAAACCCTTATTAATAATATAGCCATTTTTTTTTCATTTTCAGTCGTCGTTGAAGCTTTGCTCTTTTTCGCTTGATTGCATCAGCCATGGCCGACGAGGTAACCCAAAAATTTTCCAAGAAAAAAACAAACCCTAGTTTTATTTTGTTTTAATCGTTTATATTTTAATTTTCTAACTTCCTTTTATTCGTATCTTATACTTCGATTCTTGTTCATAGATTCAAAAGATTCAATCTATATGGTAAATTAAATATAAAAGTTCAATTTCTGTATTTTATTGACGATCTGTGAAGTTATTTGAAGAACCTATGTTGCTGGTTATTTTTAGTTGTTGTATATGTGCTCAGATGTGTGTGTGTGCGCGCGCGCGTGCGCACTCGTGTGTGTGTGTGTGTGTGTTTGGGAATATTTGTTTTTGTGTATAAGAATTTGCTTGTAGAGGTTATTGGACTTATAGGTTGTGGATGAATATGCAAATTGGTGTATGGAAAGGTGTGAAGCCTGTAATAGTATTTGGCTAAGCCTTTTTCATGTGACAAAATAAACGATGAACTAAAACAAGGGGAAATAAGTTGAATTTGGATGACTAGGTCGCGTAATTAAAGGATTGGGGTATTGGATTCGACTGGAGTGTTGCATGGTGATCGAATGATTTGCCTAAGCGTTGGTGGGCAGAGTTACCTGGTACATGTGTTGGTCATCGAAGGTAGCAGGTACCGTGTGAAATAGTCGGCGCACGCAAGCTGACAGGACACCGTTGTTATAAAAATGGTGATTGAATGAAGAATTTTTTGCACTTTCGTGAAACAGTACTTAGCTTTAGCAGCAATTTAGATTGAGGTTTGAGGTTTCAATCTCCAGCTTAAATGAGTTATAGAAATTGTCAGTTTGTAGCCAATAAGCTTCAAGTATTTTGCTTTTTAGTGAGACGGTGATAAGATAGTTGAATTTGTGTTCAGGTTAACAATTCAGTTAAGGCCAATAACATGTTCAAAGTTTTCACTATAGAGATTATGCGAGGTCTGTCAGTGGAAATGACTGCTTAAGCTTCTCTCTGTTGCTAAGTGGCACTGCGTTTAAAGAGTTGGATCATGTGTTGTTACCACAAATTACTGTTGGTTTTCACTTTTGAGGACAAGGAATCACTTATACTTGAGTATTTATAGGCTCATTTAGTTTTTTTTTTTTTTTTTTTTTTTTTTTTTTTTTTTTTTGCACCGGGTGTCCGAGTCTCTAAGAGCCCCGACTAATCCCGGGGGTGCACAAGCCCTCGGCAAGGAGTTTCCCGCAAGTGCACCACGGTTAATTCAGGTTTTACCCAGTCCGATGGCCCTCAGAACTTTGGAGTGGGTAAAAAAGTAGTATTAATGTTCTTAATATTGGGGATTCGTTTCTCCAAGGGGTAGCTTTATTTGGGGGAAAAGAAGTCTAACGAAGTGATGATTGGTTGTGACGTTCTCAGCATCGTGGTAAAGAATTTTTTTCTTGGTTTTGGACTGGTTTTTGTTTTATCTGATTCCTTTCCATATAATGTGACTATGTTTATCTGTTACATAAAGTTTCTCGATTATGTTTTCAGTTTGGTCTAAATATGCCGATTTTCGTTGTGAGCTATATTTCCGCTTCAGAAATTGACCGAGTGCAGCGTCCTAGATCTGCTTTTGATTGAAGTTCTAAACTGTATACATCTGTTTCTGCATATTCTGGTGTTTAGAAAACTTCCATTTCATAATATGGAAAACTTTATCATTCTTGATGTATTCAGTAATATATTGATAAAAAGGTAAAAACAAATTGATAAAAAAATGGAAGATGGCCGGCAGTTATGATTTCTCTTTTTAAGGTGTTTTTCTGTTACTTTGTGAATCTATCACTTCACTTGGATTACTTGTAGAGCTGTGGTACTTGTTACTGACAATCTGTTTCTTCCTTCTCCTTTGTGTGCCTTTCAGATTGAACTTAAGACTGCTCCAGCCGATTTCAGGTTCCCAACAACCAATCAAACAAGGCACTGTTTCACACGCTATGTCGAGTTTCATAGGTAAGCTCCCATGCTTTTACACAATTTGATACTTCATAGACTTGTTGCATTGCTGCTTGTATAAACATGACATTTAATGGATCTAGAATCCCTTTAGTAGACTAGGGAATTTATCTTATTTCTTATCTGAAAAAGTACAATGAAGGCTTGGTCTAGGATAGATCCACGAGATTGAAATCTTCTGCAAAACTAGGGGCTGAACTCTCAATAGTGAAAAGCTGCTACACACGGTTTGTAGTTCTGCTTAATACATGCCTTTTCTCCGGTGAAACATTATTGTTAAATTTTATGATGTAAAAATTGTGTAGACGCTCTTTACTGATTCAAAAAATGAAAAAGAAAACAAGTTGTGTAGACACACTTATCATCCCCTCACCCACCAACCAAAAGAAGTTGTTTAAAGAGACGATATGGTGGATTTAGTGTCTAGCACAGCATGGAATTGGTCCGAGACCTGATAAAGTCTATTAATTTATGTGTCCAATCTTATGAAAAAAGAAAAAAAATTGTGGGTCTAGTATAATCAGCTTTTAGTAGATCGTAAACTTGATACTGTTTTTTTTTGAAAGGGTACATTTTAATCTGAAAAAAAGATACCAAGGAGATACTGTAAAGTACAAGCAAAGAGATTCTGGGATAGCTGTTACATAATCAGCTCAGCCTATTCAAGACTTCCAAATACTTAAATAAGGGGTTCAACACTCTTTCTTTACACCAAAATTATAAATTCTGCAAACATCTATTCTTTACAATGGAAATATGACTACTTTTGCCTTCAAAACATCTCCTATTCCTTTACAAACAAATGGTCACACGATGCAGAGGGGGATGGATTCCCAGATCTTCTTCATTCTTTTGCTTACTTTCTGACTTTGCCAACCTTCTTAATGATCTCTTATGCCGTAAGGCATAACCAATTACACTCTGCAAATGTTTAAAAAGAGGTCCCGAATCTGTCCATCATATTTACAATGGAGTAATAGATGGTTTGGAGATGCTTGATCTTTCTCACAAAATAAACTCCTGCTGCATAGAGCAAATCCACTCCTTTTACAGTAGACTACTTTTAATATGAAGTTTCAGGTTTCTCACTCCTAACCTCTAGCTTCTTTATTCCTCATAACCACTTGCCATTTAACAAGATACATTTTTGTCTTTTCTGATTTACCTTCCCAAAACTGACGTAGTGTGTTAATTTTCCTCTCAATTGCTGATGGCATAGGGAATAGAGACATTAGGCAGGTTGGGATTCCATCCATTTCATCTCACAATTGATTAAAGTCAATATCCTCCAAAAGATGATACTGTTTATTCCAGATGGACCGCTTTCTAACCTTGTGAGCTGGTCAACCTTGAATCGTTCTTGCAATGTGTTGATTATCTGAAGCTGTTGTTTGAGGCTTAACCATTTTCCTGGTTGTTTTACTAACTCTTGTTCGCAAACTTCAGGTGTGTTGCTGCAAAGGGTGACGAGGCTGCTGAATGTGGTAAATTTGCGAAATACTACCGTGCTCTTTGCCCTGGTGAATGGGTGAGTTATGCTTATTAACTTGTATTTTGGTGTGTTTCAAGTTGTAAGGTATCTTGAACTTTGCGGTGGGTCGTAGCTCACCGCTTTGCCTTTACTCATTATTTCTTCTCCCCTTCCTCCCCTTGAGTTTATTTTTTCAATTGATCAAGCTTGTTTATTGGAGCTTTACTTGCTTTTGAAAACCTTACAGAAGTTTAAGCCATAATTTGATATGATAGAGGATTTCAATATAGACAATGTACTTTGCAGTTCTCAAAATCTAAGTTGCTCCGACACGGTAGTTTAGGTGCCGCACCCGTGTCGACACGACACTAGTATGGGTGTGGGTATGGGATCCGTACCGGATCTGGTCAAACAATTTTGGGTACTTTGACCATAACGGACGGAAAAATTCGAGACAAGATATAATTTGATTCCCGAAATCAAAACCAAAACTAGCGATAATTTGAAGAAAATAGCATATCTTATTTAGGAAATCAATCCTTTACTTATCTACAACTTGAGAATATAAAGAAATTCACACTTTACTAGTTATACGTAAGTAGTCCACAAAATTTCTCATAATTTGGAGATATTTTTATATTTTTATTTTATTTCAATTATTTTTAGCCGGATCCCCGCACCCGGAACCGTATCCCCAAATCTTAGAATTTACATTTCAAAGGACCCGACCTCTAGATCCGCACCCGTGTCGGACACCCATACCCGTGTCCGAGCAACTTAGCTCAAAATATAGACACTGTACTTTGTGAATTTTCCTAATATGATCCTTGTGTCGGGATGCTCTGCCCCCCCCCCCCCCCCCCCCCCCGAAGTACTTCTCATTAACTCTTCAAATAGAGCACATCAGGATATGTTTTCACCATAGGGCTTATAGACATCGGCATGTCCTCCATAATAACTACGCCGAAGAAGCATTATTGGTTTCGAGTTGGTATATGGATGGGCAAACGGTTAAATATTTTTTTCATTCAACACATGTGTATGAGTCGGAGCTAACCTTATTCCTAAAGACATATCTGAATGGTGATTGGTCCATAAGAATTCTCAGGCATTTTAAGCTCCCACTTCCTTTTCCTTTTGCTTCATGAAACACACAGTTGGATTCATATACCTTTGCCTCCTAATTTGGATTCAACAATTGTTAGCTGCATGCTAATCAACCATCTGAGGTGTGTGATTGTTTCCTTAGTCATTGCATGACTATAAAATAACAGAAACGCCAAAACAGACATGCCCTAATATCTCATTTCAAGTGTCATTTTTAAGGTCTGGTTTCTGGATCAGCTTATGTGCGCCTTGTCGATGCTATCGAGCACCTGCATTTTTCCACTAGTATAGGTATCAGGTAAGTTGCTCACGAAGGGTTAAGCAGAGCAGAAGAAATCACATAGTTATTTGTTTTTTAGCCTCTATTGAGATCCGACCACTAGGCTCCCGTAATCTTCTTTCCAACTTCATCAGCATTTAGGCCATAGTTTTGGGTGCCATTTCAAGTGTCTATTTTGATTGATTCTGCATTTCATATAAAACAAAGAGTTGAATTTTCTTCTCTTTAAAGAAGTTTAAATAAATGAATTTTCTTTTATTTGAACGTGTTAACGTAGAGTTTTGATGAGTGTGGAGATCAGTTTGTAGCTCCAATCCTTTTAATTTTGAATTTTTGCTAAAAATAATTCTGGACCAATTTTTTTTTTTGGAATTTCTGCTAGTACATGAATGGGTCCTAAATTGTCCTTGGTAGTAAGGTACCAGAAAAAAGTTGAAGAATTGGGCACCGAAAAGCTTCTGTTATGTAAACTTGAGACATTTTGGTGCACCAGGAAGGAGTAGAGCAATAAACTTGGGCTAGGGGAACTAAAAGTTCTGTGATCTCCAAACTTGATTTTCTTCAACACTTCTCTAGGATGGCTAATTATGTTATGCATCTATCTAACCCGGATATGTATGATTTCCACACGTTTTTATGTATTTTGGGTGATAATACATCTGACATTGTTATGACAGGGGCATGTTATGACTAAATGAAGGGTTTGGGGAGTTGGTTCAAAAGCTCTAAATCAATCAACAGCCCCTTAAACCCAAAAATAGTTGGGGTTGGTTATAAGGATCATTAGTAACCAAAGCACCCAAGGGTCTGGCCTAGTGGTCAATAAAGTGGGTTGGTCTCAGGTTCAAATCCCATCGGAGACAAAAACTTTAGGTGATTTGTTCCTATCTGTCCAAGCCTTAGTAGACAGAGTTACCTGGTACTTGTTGTTGGTGGAAGGTAGCAGGTATCCCGTGAAATTAGTTGAGGTGCGCGCAAGCTGGCCATACACCACAATTTATGAAAAAGAAAAAGAAAAAGAATCATTAGTAACCAAACCCTATCTATGCAATTTGTAAGCTTTTCTTCTTTTGCATAAAACTCTTCTTCCAAATTTTGAACCAAACGCTACCTAAATAATCGGTACTATGCACCTCTTTTTCTAATTTTTTTTGATGAAAGGATTCTCTAAGTCTGACATTTTCCCTATGCGGAGTCGTGGACGTACAAGCATCTTAACTAAATTAAAAAGAACAGTGACTAATCCCAACTAGTTGGTATCACCAATCTGGATCCCTTGTTTGTATTGCTCTGTTTCTAGCAAAGTCAAAGGCTTTAAGATGTGATGATTTAATTTCTCTTTTAGTTTGTCACAACTAGACTTCTCATAGCATATGCTTTTACTAGTCCTTGATACTTGCAGTTGATTCAGTCTCCATATACCTGTCTTCTGAATTCCTGTGTTGTGTTGTGATCGATGCTGTGAATGTTAAACTAAGCTAACATCTTAGGGCTGGTTGTGTAATATTGTTCCATCTTTCCTATGTCGATACGGTGAATTCCTTTATCTTTAGCCATCACTAGTAATAACTTTTTCTTAATTCGCCTGTTTTCTGCAGGTTGAGAGGTGGAACGAGCAGAGGGAGAACGGAACTTTCCCGGGCCCTCTTTAATTTGAAACATCGCATTGCAGCATCCTTTTGGTTATGAAACATTGGTTTCCATTTTAATGTTATTTGTTTGAAAGGGTAAAACCTTGTTTTCTTTTGAATTTGTCAAGGGATCATCAAATAAGGAACTTCTTCCTACTTGTTATCACTTGAAAAGCCCTGGAGCTTTATACAGTTTCTCTGTTTTTATTCCTTGGATTTTATAATTGTTTATTCAAAGGTTAAAGACATGGTTTTTTTGTGTGTGCTTCTTTCTGCTTTGGTTTTCTTCTCATGTTGGGAATCAGTCTTATTTCTTTTATTGACAAAGAAGATACCTGCTGATTTATAACAAAATTGGGACCAGGGGTGTCAAATGGGAGGGTTGGGCCGATTTTGGGGAGGTCAATATAGGTTGAGTCAATAAATGGGGAAATTTTCACAATTACTTATGGATTTATAAGGCCAAATACATAGGCAGCCCCTTAAACTTGGCTCTAATTTTTGTTTAGACACTTTATCTTACACTTGTACCTATTGAACACTTTATCTTGCTCAAAGTGTGTCTATCAGACCCTTCAATATTGACTACCAAAAGAAACAAATAGCGTGTAAATAACTCGCGGCTGATGTGGCAATAAGACGAGTAAAATCAAGACACGTGGTTTTTTAAGCCAAAAGGAAAGGGAAAAAAAAGCTTTTCAGCTCAAAATTCGTCGCTAATTTTTCTCTGCTTCTTTGCCCCCGACCCCCCCCCCCCCCTCCCATCTTGTGCTAGATCTTTTGTTCTTTTTTTTTCTTCAAAATTGTACCCCAACAAACAATCGTCCCTTCTTCCGTTTCTTCATCTAAAAATCATACAGAAAACATTCATCATTCTTTTTCTTTACTTTCATTCACCACATAGCAGCAATGGCCCTTTAGGAACAAACATAAGCAGCGAAAATGGTATCAATAATTGATAACTCTTAAATTTTATCTAATATACATATTGAAGTTGAAAAAATAAAATCAAAACAGAAAGTTCGAAAGGATTATTCATTATTGGATTTGTAAAATGAGAAAAAAAAAAGGGAATGCATTTGTGAGATAATATATGATTATTGGTGGTTTTATTCTCAAAAAAAAAAAAAAAATTATAGAAGAGTATGAGAATGCTGGAGACTTATGATGGAAGGAAGGTGAGGAAGAGATGTTTTATATGTGGAGAGGTTTGATCAAATCAATGGTGTTTAAAGAAGGAAAAAGAAGAGAAAGAAGAAGAAAAATGAAGAAATAGTAGAAGAATATGGTAAAAAACATGACTGTTTGAAAGAAAAGTAACAAGGGTCGGAAGATTAATTTTCCGGCGAAACTCAATATTTTCCGGCAAAGGCAGATTCTCTACGCGTTTAATTTGGTATATGTCACCATAGTGTGTTTGATAGACACACTTTCAGCAAGATAAAGTGTTCAATAGGTACAAGTGTAAGATAAGGTGTCTAAATGAAAATTAGAGTCAAGTTTAAGGGGCTATCTATGTATTTGGCCGATTTATAAAATATTTCATAACCTACAACTAATAATAGAATAACATATTGTACAACAAATGTATAAAAATATTCTCTACAAGTACGCTAAATTTCCTATTAAAGGGGAATGACATATCCCATAATTAGCCCCTAAAAGTTTTTCAATTTGTAGTTATTGATAACAACTATAACAATATCTCATAACCATGTTGATATATCAAAAAAATCTCATGTTTCTCTATCCGTGCGAAATTAATCAACCAAATTAAAAAGACCCAAAAGTTTATTGGATACTTTGAAGGAATCATTATCCAAAGAAAACCCCGAAGAAAATATACAGTAATACATAGTGTATATATAATATATTTGTTAATAATATTTTTTTTTTCCAGTTCAATGTTTATATAGATAATATATCTAGTATACAATAAGATATTATATAGTATATATAATGTACAATAATACATCACATAAAAACATGGAGGAAGTAAATACATTTTGCTGACGGAGAGATAAAGAAGAAGCAAACTTGGGGAAACGAAATATATATATATATATATATATATATATATATATATATATATATATATATATATACAATAGCACAATATATAGTATATACAATATAAAATAATACATTGTCAAAAACTTTGGGGAAAGCAAACACTGTTCGCTGCAAAATTCCGAAGCCTTTATTGAGAAAAAATTGAAAACGTTCTATAATTTAAAACTGAAAAGGCATGTTTCTTTTAAGAGTGAATATGCTTTGATTGTATTAATGATTAATACAGTGATGGTTGAGACATTACAGGAGTCTAAAAAGTTAGATAATGAGTAACTGATCACTTTAACAATCTGCTTGTACCATTATTCCATGTTTAGGGGAGCAATTTTAGGAGTTCATGAACTTAATAATTTAATTAACAAGTTAAAAAAATTGTATAGTACAAGTATCCCACTTAGGGGTGTTCATAAAAACCCGAAAAATCGAACCAAATCGAAAACCAAACCAAACCGACCAAAAAAACCGATACTTTTTGGTTTGGTTTGGTTTTGGTTTTGTATTTAAAACGTAATACATATTGTTGNAAAACCGAACCAAACCGACTATAGGAGTAGCTATTTCAAATTTATTATTACACCTATATATATATATGTATGTTTTTATATAAAGTTTCAAAAATTTAATGGTAAATGTTAATAGTTCGCACTTTTAGTATAGTTCTTTACCTTTACATTCTAGTTTGATTGGTAGTTTTCTTTTGTTAAGTGTAAGAATCCATTTCGTGTTAAAAATAATATATTTTTGATTGAGTCCTTAAATTGTTCATCACTATTTGATTCAATTATCATCAATATATCTTGGTAAATAATAAATTTCTCAAAGGGCAATTGATTTGATAGTGTTACGTTGAAAATGTGGTCGCCGGAATATGTGTTTGATAGTGTATGTCTTATATTTAAGAAAAAACCGACAAATAACCGAAAAAATAGAAAACCCGACAAAACCCGACATAAACCGAATCGAGAAAAACCGGCTTATTTGGTTTGGTTTGGTTCTAATATTTGAAAAACCGACTTACTTGGTTTGGTTTCTTTTAAAGGAAAAATCGATCCAAACCGAACCATAAACACCCCTAATTCCACTTTTAGGGGATAAACTTTAGGAGTTTATGAACTTTGGGCTTGGGGCAAATTTGAGTAGAAATGGCGTGGGGTAGCCACTATTTAAGGTGATATTTATTTTTTATCCAGTAATTTTAATGTTGAGCAAAAATAACCACTACTCTATTAAAATTAATATGAAAAGATATTTTTATCCTTTCTTCTATTGCTTTTCTTCCCAAGCCCTCGCTTCGTTCGATAACTATTGTTGGAATGAGAAGGAGGTGTCCCGTCTTTGTCAGATTCTTCAAGGGGATCATCAGGGTGATTTTTGGCATTTTTCTGCACGAGTTTTTGATTTTTGGTTAAGTTTAGGAAACCATTTGATAAAAGGAGAGAGGAAGCAGTGCTTTTTGAACTGTTTTAATTTTTGATTGGAATCTTTTGTTTTTATTTTCAAGTTGAGTACCAGTTAAATACTAAAGCATCAATGAAACTAATCGACAGTAAAACTTGTAGAAATGGCATGGGTGTTGTTTAAAGGATTTTGTCCTTAACTTAGAGTTACAAGTCCAGAAATTAAAGACATGTAGTCCTTAACTTAGAGTTACAAGCACATAAATTAAGGACAGGTAGTCTTGAATTTAGAGTTACAAGCTCAAAAACTAAGGACAGGTAATCCTTAACTTAGACTTACAAGCTCATAAATTAAGGACATCTGGTCCTGAACTTACAATAACAAGTTCATAAGTTAAGGACACTTGGTCCTGAACTTAGAGTTGGAAGTTCAAAAATTAAGGACACTTGGTCCTTAACTTAGAGTTACAAGCACAGAAATTAATGACAGGTAGTCCTAAACTTTGAGTTCCAAGTTCAAAAGTAAAGGACATGTAGTACTGAATTTAGAGTTACAAGTTCAAAAGTTAAGGACAAGTAGTCCTAAACTTAGACTTACAAGCTCATAAATTAATGACAACTAGTCCTGAACTTACAATAATAAGTTCATAAGTTAAGGACACTTGGTCCTGAACTTAGAGTTGGGAGATCAATACAGGACACTTTGTCCTTAATATTTACACAGCATTCATGAAATTAAGGATACCATGTCCTTAATATTTTACACAACATTCATGAAGTTAAGGACACCATATTCTTAATATTTACACAACATTCATGAAGTTAAGGAGAACATGTCCTTAATATTTACACAGCACACATGTCGTCATTATGTAATATCATTGGGGAGTATCTCACTCACCTTTGATAATAGGATATATGTAAGCATCAAAGTTGATTTCTTACATTTTGTAAGACCTCCAGACATTGTTTGTTTTCATTTTTAGATATATAAAAACCAGCCCTGGGCACATTGCCTAGTGGATTTGCTAAAAAAAAAAATACAAGAGTATTTTCGTCCAGACGGGTAAAAGTGTAAGGCCCCGTGAAAACTTTTACTCTAAATCCGAGAGCTCGTAGTGCCAAGTTAGGAATACGTATTTGAAATTTGTATTCGGACCCTTTGGACTGATCTGTGCACTAAAAAGTCAAGAAATAATATTTTCCAGAAAAGTGCGATTATGTGGTCGAGAATGCGGTCGCATAACAGGTATGCGGACCGCATAGTCGCCGCAGAGTGAAACAGTGTGTTGGACAAATTTGAGGTCAACTATGCGGTCCATTATGCGATCGCATAATCGATATGCGGACCGCATAGTCGTTGCATAATCCCCTTGGGATTTTGTGAGGGGCAGTTCTGCGGTGCATTATGCGACCGCAGAACGGGTATGCGGACCGCATTTCTGTCGCATACCCAAACAGTATCTTCAGGTTTTGGGGAGCATTTTGCGGTCCATTATGCGGACCACATGTCAGCTTTGCGATCGCAAATTTGAGTCGGGCTCCTATTTTCTAATTTTTAAAACCCGACCCCCTGTCGATATATCTTGTACAATAGCTCATTTTGAGCCTATTTCTTGGTACTTTTAGAGTGAGAAAGAGGGTCTAAGAGTGGGGAAGTGCTTAGCATCAAAATTGCTCCACAAATCTTTGTTAAACATTGAAGATAATCAAGTGAGGCACCTAAACCTTCATCCCAAGAGGTAGGACTTCATCACCTCAGCTCTTAAATTTTCAACAAAGCCATAAGGGGTCATTAGTGAGGTAATTTATGGGTATAAGAATAGGCTTCTTGCATGCACAATAGATAATGGAATATTGGGAGATTGTGAAGTAAAAAGAAAGCAATTGGGGTATAAAATGATAGATTTCTCTCACAAAAAGGACCTAAGATCACAATGCACCCCTAGTGCTTGATAATATGCTCAAACGAGCTAGAATCCTAATATTGTCCCTAATTCTTGGTTCAATTTATAATTCTTATATAATAGATCAAGTGCTAAGAGTTCCGGAATTTTGTACGGATTAAGGAAAGCTTTATTGAGGTATGTATGGCTAAAACCCCATCTTTTAGAAATTGAGCTTCATCGGTGTTTGTGTGAATATGGTAAGATTGAAGTTGAATTGTTGCATCGATTGTTATTTTACATGAATTGGTGTTGTAACCTTATATGCGTGAAGACGTGTCTCAACATGATCAATGTGCTATCTTGATAACTTGAAAGGGGCAAAAGATATGAATTATGTATTGAAATGCTTAGACCTTAAATTGAGATTGAAGTTGCATATATTGTGCCATCTATGTGAAGTCTTATCTATGCTTACAATCTAAATTGCTCTTGTATGCACCTACTGTCTTAAATGGCAAAGTTAATATCGAAATTGGGAATGATGTAAAATGCGGCCTAGTGCCAAGAATGATGTGATAGAGTTGTGGCCCCAAGTGCCTATGAAATGATATATGTGAAACGAATTGATTAAACAACGCCTTGGTAAGGCGGCCTAGCCGATCGGGCCGAGATCGGACTCCGCTCAAGATAGCGGTGGTATTGTGAATGAATTCCGGAAAAAGGGGAAATGAGATTGTGATTGAAGTGTATGTCTCAAATGAGGCAACCTAGCCGATCGGGTCGAGATCGGACTCCGCTCATGATAGCGGTGGTATTGTGAACAAATGATGAATAGTGTAAAATGCCCCAAACTAAAAGTTACGGAAAAATTATGCGAAAGTTGTATGATTCTTTTCTTTGATGATATGGTGATTGTTTAAAGTTTTGAGTTATATTTGTGACTTCTTATTCTTGTATGCAAGTTCTTTCTAACTAGATGGTTTTAGTTATACATACTAGTGCTATTCGATGGCACTAACGTCCCTTTTACCGAGGGCGCTACGTCTTTAAATGGATGTAGGTGTTTCTATAGCAGGCAGTGTTGATCGCAACTAGTGCCGCATCATCCTTTCAGCTGACTTGGTGAGCCCCACTTCGTTTCGGGGTCATGTTTCATCTGTTTATCATGTACTTTGTATTTGAGGTATAGCCGGAGCCTTGTTACCGGCATGTCCATATTACATTACTCTTCAGTTGTGTTTAAAGGCTCTGTAGACAGGTTGTGGGTAGTGTCGGGTATTGGAATTAAAGTAAGAATATTGATGTTTGTAAAGATTTATAAAACTTGTAATATTTTGATAATTATGTTTTAAGTTGCTAATGGAAATGAAATGGAAGTTGTTAATGAAATACTTACTAAGTGTGATTAATGGAGTCCATCTCCTAATTATTCATGAATTAGTTTGGGTAGAATGAAACCTAACAGGCTTGCTCAGTCGGGTTTACTCGGTTGAGCGCCGGTCGTGCTCCTCGGTTTTTGGGGCGTGACAAAAAGATTATTAAGCACCGGCTAAAAAGTAAATATATCTTAAACAGTGGACAACGAGTAAAGACATCTTTAAATAGTGGCTAACCTGACTTGTTTGTCACAATTAGGGCTGTCAATATAATTTTTCTTTTCTAGTTTCCTTTGTTGAAAGAAATTGATATATAGGAGTTCAAACTTCAAAGATATTACTAGACTAATTAATATAAAAATTTATTCTTTTGCAAATGTTCGGTTTTCAATTAATCAAAGTTAAAAAGAATCGATATGTAATTCTAGGATTAATTTATTGCCCTAATCTTTTAAATAAGGTATTTCTTGATACATTCCTTTCTTTTATTCACTTATTTATTTAATTAAGTAGGTCTTAACTTAGGTCTAATTATGTATTGTATACACTAGCATACATCTTTCTTCTCCTTGCTGTCTTGGTCAAATCCAAGACAATTAATGAATACTTAAAATCATATATTAGTGTACTTTTGTCCTTTAATCCAAGCCAAGTCCAGGTCAAAGGCTATGAGAAAAAATAAACAAGGAATTAGGTTTATCTAGGCCGTGTTGTCCATGTGATATGTCTCAGGCTCTCAGCTAATGTAATTACAGTTAAACTTCTCTATAGCAGTCATTTGTTATAACAACATTTTATTATAACAATCAAATTTTCTCTGGAACTAATTTTTTTTAGTGCTATATTATGTTCTCTATAACAACACTTTATTTTACCAACCAAAACGTGTCAACGAAATTGTTATAGAAATGTTTAACTGTACTAATGTGCATAGTTTTAGAAAAAAATTAGGCACGACATGAGAACGATAACACAGAATAATAATAAATATAATTCTATATTTTCTAATACCTTTATAATTAGATGGGAATAAATTCAAAATTTACTAAATATTCAAAAAATAATTAAGAAGGCAAATCAATATTACTCCCTATGTTCTAGTTTATGTGAACCTATTTTCTTTTTGGTCAGTTCCAAAAAGAATGACCCCTTTCTAAATTTGGTACTCCCTCCGATCCAATATAAGTGATTTTTTGGCCTTTTTCTTGTGGTCCAAAATAAGTAATTTTTCCATATTTCAAGAATGAATTAATTATTTTTTTCCTACATTGTCCTTGAAGTAAATGGTGTTGGAATATGTGTTAGGAGTGATTATGTGAGATAGTAAAGGTTAATATGGTCAATTCCACTGCTAATTAATGCTAAAAGGTGGATTTCTTAATTTGCGTGAAAACATCCAAAAATCACTTATTTTGGACCGGAGGGAGTAACAATTTAGCTTAAACTTACAATTCTACCCTTAATGAGAAGCTTTTATAACCACACAAATACTCTGGGCCCCTTTTTGACTTGTTTAGGACCACAAATTCCAAAAGTCTTCATTTTTTCTTAAACTCCGTGCCTAATCAAACAGGTTCACATAAATTGGAACGGAGAGAATATTATTTTTCCTTAATAAAATCAAAGATAGGAGAATGAGTCAAAATCAAATAAGAAAAGGAAGACATCCATAAATGAAAGACTGATTTTTAAGAACATTCCAAGCAAGTTCATCAGATTCTTTATTCATATCCTATCCAAATAGACACAAAAATGTCACATTTTACACGTTACACGGACTATACCAAATCAGGTCAACTTCAATAGAAATAGAAACTTGATAAATATTCGAATTGACTATGTCTACGTGTAGTCTATGGATTTTTGTTAAAATCATATATAATTAGAAAAAATGTCTTCTATGTGACCTGTTCAAGTAATTTACGTAATAAGTAAAAATTACGTGTACTAAAATTGATAGTTTGGAACTTTCAAGAGTCTTTTACTACTAGAGAAAAGGCACAATTGTAAAATAAAATCTTTTCACATTTGGAACTTGGTTATATATTATATTTGTGAGCGTTACTGTGTTAAACCAAAAATCAGGAAAAAAAAAACTGTTAGGAAAAATAAAAGAAATTGGAAAAACATAAGAGTTTAAGAAATATTCCGAGTCTACAATTTTCTTGTGTGTCCTTAAGGATTTTAACCCCCTCACACGTTGCCAAGGTAATGGATTAAATCCTCCCAGGATAAAACAGAATAAACCTTCCTGCAATAGTGGCAATACAAACTGCAGGATACCAACGAACTCAAAGAACGAAGCAAAATCACACTTACGAATTTGAGAGAGAGAGAGACTGCGAATTAGGATGCAGTATATTCAGAAAGAAAGAAGTTCTGGAGTGCTTTTCGTGTCTAGAAAATGGAGTCTTGCCTCAGAATTTATAGGCAATTATCAGAAGAGGTGTCTGGAAAAGGTGCCTTTTCAGAAGAATACGCTGCCTGCCGCGGTTCTACCGCGGTCGCGGCAGAACCGCGGTCATAGAGGCTCTCTGCCAGAGAGGCCCTCTGAACCTTCAGCAGGGTTCTGGCGTATTTTCAGCAGTGATTTGGCATTTAATTAATTATTAAATAATTAAATAAATTTTGTCCAAAAATAATCTTATCGATCAATTTGACAAATCCAAATCCAAATCCAAAGCCAAAGCCGAAGCCGAGCCGAGCGAGCGACGACGACGGCGCGAGGGTTCATTCTCTTCAACTCCTTTTAAGAGTCAGAGAGGCCCTCTGAACCTTCAGCAGGGTTCTGGCGTATTTTCAGCAGTGATTTGGCATTTAATTAATTATTAAATAATTAAATAAATTTTGTCCAAAAATAATCTTATCGATCGATTTGACAAATCCAAATCCAAATCCAAAGCCGAAGCCGAAGCCGAAGCCGAAGCCGAAGCCGAAGCCGAAGCCGAAGCCGAGCCGAGCGAGCGACGGCGACGGCGCGAGGGTTCATTCTCTTCAACTCCTTTTAAGAGCTTTAAGAAGTGATTCTATATATAAGCACACAAATGTGGTTGTCCCTCACCAATGAGGGACAAAGTGCAAGACAAAAGTTCACTTCTTCAAATTTTCAATTTCCCTCCATTTCCAATTCACACTTCTTCTACTTTAAAGCCCAATGGCTTAAAGTCCAACAATCCCCCACATGAATGGGAATGGCTGTATCAAGAAAGATCATAGATGAAAGCTATGTGATTTTGCAAGTAAGGATTAATTGCATCTGAATAAGTAGGTTTCCCTTTGAACTTTCCGTAGTGAACATATGTCGGATATACTCGGTCAATCGGTAGATTTGATATCTTTGAACCGTCGAACTTTAGTGTATACCTAGACAACTATATGTCACACAACCAACCCTTAACCGTCTTTTGGTTCTCATTGTTGTGTTCGTTTTAGCCATGAACACCGTCTGGTTTCATAAGTGCGTAGAGAATTGGCCTTACAGAATTCTCATTGAAGCGGCTTCCACTTCACACTTACATAGGTGATTCCTAAACGTGTAATCTTTTAGATTGACACTATTTGATAAATACCTCATCAAACTTAGGTAATCATTAAAGAACGTGTAAAGTTCTATCCTTGTTACTGAACATTGTCTTCATCACGAGAATGGACCAAAGATTTAATTTTGACAATGTTGAACCGGTCAATCACAACTTTGTTTGAGCTCCTTGAACCTAGATCTTGGAACATCCAAAATTCTAGGTAGAGTTACCGCCATGTTGACTTGTCCTCGGCCATAGTCCCATTCCCTTAGATGATTTCTCAACTCCCTCTCTAGTTAAGCCTTTTGTAAGCGGATCCGCCACATTATCCTTTGATCTTACATAATCAATAGTGATAATTCCACTAGAAAGTAGTTGTCTAACGGTGTTATGTCTTCGTCGTATATGATGAGACTTTCCGTTATACATAACGCTCCCTGCCCGTCCTATTGCAGCCTCACTATCGCAATGTATGCAAATAGGAGCCAAGGTTTTGGCCAGAACGGAATGTCTTCTAAGAAATTTCGAAGCCATTCAGCTTCTTCACCGGCTTTATCCAAAGCTATAAACTCTGATTCCATTGTAGAGCGCGCGATGAACGTTTGTTTGGAAGACTTCCAAGATACTGCTCCTCCACCAACAGTAAAAACATATCCACTTGTGGACTTTGTTTCTGTTGAGCCGGTTATCCAATTTGCATCACTATANATCTTCCAAACAACTCAAAATGTAATTTTTGCACAGGAAATCAGAATGTTTCCATGCTTCAGTTACAACAAGTCGTTCATCATCCGAGATTTTCAACCATGACCGAGGATCCTCCTTGATGAAAACGTTGCAAACTCAACGTAGTAAGATAGAAGAGCATCTTCATTTGCCAGCGTTTGAAGTCAATACCGGAAAACTTTCCGGGTTTTTCTGCCGGTGCCATAGCATGAGCAGGAGCAGAACGGCTTGACGAGGCAGCAACACTCGTAACAGTAGCACCCATTCCCGCAACACTTCCATTAGTTTGGTTTTCATTCGTCATATTTCTGTAAAGTTGAAAACAATACAGAACTTTGTTAAATCAGTGAAGTTTTGATATCTTCAAACTGAATATCAAACCAAACATACAACACTTAACAATGGTGAAGTTTTTATATACTTCAAACCCGTACGTTTATTATTCCGGCAAAGTTTTTATGTACTTTAAACCGGACAGAAAGAATTATTGGAGTAGAAAGCAACAAGGCTTTAGTCTCCAAAACAGTATACAAAATATAAATAACAGTTTAATATATGTTTCAACACAGAAACGTTAGTATAAAATTCCTTAAGCTTGTGAGCGTTACTGTGTTAAACCAAAAATCAGGAAAAAAAACTGTTAGGAAAAATAAAAGAAACTGAAAAAACAGAAGAGTTTAAGAAATATTCCGAGTCCACAATTTTCTTGTGTGTCCTTAAGGAATTTTAACCCCCTCACACGTTGCCAAGGTAATGGATTAAATCCTCCCAGGATAAAACGGAATAAACCTTCCTGCAACAGTGGCAATACAAACTGCAGGATACCAACGAACTCAAAGAACGGAGCAAAATCACACTTACGAATTTGAGAGAGAGAGAGACTGCGAATTAGGATGCAGTATATTCGGAAAGAAAGAAGTTCTGGAGTGTTTTTCGTGTCTAGAAAATGGAGTCTTGCCTCAGAATTTATAGGCAATTATCACAAGAGGTGTCTGGAAAAGGTACCTTTTCAGAAGAATACGCTGCCTGCCGCGGTTCTACCGCGGTCGCGGCAGAACCGCGGTCAGAGAGGCTCTCTGAATCAGCCTGCCGCGGTTCTACCGCGGCCAGAGAGACCCTCTGAACCTTCAGCAGGGTTCTGGCGTATTTTCAGCAGTGATTTGGCATTTAATTAATTATTAAATAATTAAATAAATTTTGTCCACAAATAATCTTATCGATCATTTGACAAATCCAAATCCGAAGCCGAAGCCGAGCCGAGTGAGCGACGACGACGGCGCGATGGTTCATTCTCTTCAACTCCTTTTAAGAGCTTTAAGAAGTGATTCTATATATAAGCACACAAATGTGGTTGTCCCTCACCAATGAGGGACAAAGTGCAAGACAAAAGTTCACTTCTTCAAATTTTCAATTTCCTTCCATTTCCAATTCACACTTCTTCTACTTTAAAGCCCAATGGCTTAAAGTCCAACAATATTTTGAACACCCGTAACACAATTGAGTGAGGCAGTTCAGTACTTTAGGGTGTTCAAAGCGACAATTATTTATGGATTCAAAGTTCTACCCATTTTATTTGCCAAAACTAAACGGAGACCATCATGTGTTGTCTATTTGATTCTTTTTCAACCTAAAATTTTTTCTAATAAAATAACTCTTAAAACTTTAAATTTGTGTAGAATAAACAACTAAACATAAAAATAATTTTTTAACTAAAAGTTAGTTCTTAAATAAATTTTTTAATTTAAAAGTCAAAATAGATAAAAATTTCTTCAACAAAAGCTCTCTACAAATTACAAATCCTCTCGACTCTCTCTTTCCTTTAGTTTTATGCTTATTACTTTTATTAGTAGCAATTTTAATATTGTCTTTTTGTTATTTCAATTTTGATTTATAAAATTATAGTTCTATTAAATGTTTTCTTGTTGTTTAGCTAAATGCTGCGTAGCTTGATCAAAAATATTTTGGCACACCATTCATCTATATAAAAGAAAATAATTGACTTGTTTAAAGTTTGAACACCCTTGACGCAATTCGTGGCTACACCACTGCCTTCATCGACGATAAATTAGACATTAAAAGAAAGATATATCCAAAGAGACATAAATATTTAACATGATCCAGTCAATTAACCTACATACACATACACCAATAAGCAATCCACTATATTAAAGATCGAGAAAATAACTTCAACCGCAAAAAGGCACAGTTATCCCCTAAATTTTGGCTCGAGACTATTTTTTCAAAAGTTCTTTTTTTTTTTTTGGTTTTCCATTCGGTGTCCGGTACCCGCATTGTAGCTCGACTATATCCGAATTCGCGCTGCGTAGGGCGCCTTTCGGGAGGAAGCGCTCCCTACCAAGGATTTTTCCATACCCATGGCTCGAACTCGAGACCTCTAATTAAGGGAGGAGCAGTCCCATCCACTGCACCACATCGTTCTAAAAGTTTTCTTTAAGTGAATCATAATATAATCCCCTAATTCCACTTTATCCCACTCGCACAATACCAACACGTTTACTCCACGCTCCACACGTCTTCGTAAAACTTCCAACTCCCTTCCTCTCTATAATCCAACGCGTTCATTTTCTGTATTTACATATATATACTCCTTCAACCGCTCCATAACTTCACCACATTCACATCCATTTTCTACTTCCATTGATTTTTTCTGCTTTTCTCATCTGGGTCTTGTATTAATTTTGTTCAAAAAATGGTGCGTTGTAGCAACAATTTAGTCGGAATTCTAAACATAGTAACATTTCTAATATCAATCCCAATTATAGCCGGAGGAGTATGGCTTTCACGTCAAGCAAACACAGAGTGCGAAAGATTTCTCGAAAAACCCATTATAGCATTAGGAGTTTTTATACTCTTAGTTTCACTCGCCGGTATAATCGGTTCTTGTTTTAGGGTTTCGTGGTTACTTTGGGTTTACTTACTCGTTATGTTTTTGTTGGTTTTGTTGCTTTTTTGCTTTACGATATTTGCGTTTGTTGTTACTAATAAAGGTGCTGGTGAAGTAATTTCGGGTAAAGGATATAAAGAGTATAGATTTGGGGATTATTCTAATTGGTTGCAGAAAAGAGTTGATAATCATTGGAGTAGAATTCATAGTTGTTTACAGGATAGTAAGATTTGTCAAAGTTTGATTGAGGGATCGAATACTAAAGCTGATGATTTTTTCAAGAAACATCTCTCTGGTCTTCAGGTATATTTACTTTAACTTTTTGATTTTTAATTTAATCTGGTTCTTACTGTTTACACTTGATTGTTTTAGTCCAAATTGTCAGTTTTTATGTGTGTGTGTGTATATGTTTGTGTATATACTTGATTTTTGTTGTACGGTTTTTGTTCTAGATCTGGATAGAAGAGGTTATGTTGCTTGAACTCCTCAAAAAATGCTTTCGGTGCGTGTCAGATCGTTCAAAATTAGTGTATTTTTGGAGGATCTGACACGGGTCCGGCAATTGTTTTTTTAGATAGTTCGAGCAATATAGGTTTTATGTTGCTCGAACTCTTCAAAAATGCTTCTGGGTGCGTGTCACATCGTCCAAAATTAGTGCATATTTGGAGGATCTGATACGGGTGCGGCAACATTTTTTTGAGAGTTCCAGCAATATAGGTTTTTGGTTTCGTATCTGGTTTTGTTTGTGAATTTGGGGTTTTGGTCAGAAATTGAGGGTTTGTGTTAGGTCATGCAAACTGCTACTTTTGTTCATACTTCTTGCTGTGTTGATTAATGATCTATAGGTAAACATATAATTACATGGTGACTTTATCTCTAGTTAGTTATGAATTTTTTTGTTTGACTTTATGTAAAGTTAAAAGGTGTTAGGACTTTGACTCTATTGGTAATGGCTATAATTGCACTTTTTGTCTAAAAGGTTACACCTTTAAAATCATTTAAAGTTGGTTTGGTGAAAATGTTGATAAGCCCTTTTATTCTTCCAAACAGTGCTTTATTTTGACTCTATTGGTAGTGTCTAAAAAGTTGGTTCTTTATGTATAAAAAGGTATACATACCTTTATATATTCATTTCTAGATGTGGTTGTTGAGTTGAAGAGTTGTTCCTTTTTGTTTCCTCTATACAAAACTTAAAGATGCTGTCTTAAAGGTTGAGACTTTTTGTTTAAAGGCAAATACCTTCAAATAAAGAAAAAAGGAGAAATGTTTTTGTACATATATAATTTTTTGAATATCATTGATATTAGAGAAACACCGGTTCAAATCTCAGGTGTGGCATTTATGTATCTTTTTGAATCCGTTTGTTAGAATTTCTAATTCCGCCACTGATATGCTATGTTGTTGGTTGTAAAAATGATCATCAATCCTTTTGCCTTTTCTTGTGGATGGGCTCTTATAGCAATAATTTTTGCTAGAGTCTACTAGTAGTAGTTGAGAAGGGGAGTCTTCACGTAACTGATAAAATTGCCGCCATGTGACCAGGAGGTCATGGGTTCAAGTCGTGGAAACAGCGTCTTGCAGAAATATAGGGTAAAACTGCATATAATAGACCCTTGTGGTCCAGCCCTTTCCGGAACCCCGTGCATAGTGGGATCTTAGTGCATCGGGTTGCCTACTAGTAGTAGTTGCTCTTATTGTATCAATAATTCTGTGATTAAATCTAGTGTTCAACATGCACATGTTAGTTGCCTTTCTTCCCTTGACATTGTGATTGAATCCAGTGTCCAACTCGCACATGTTCAGTTCTTGCTTGGTCCTAGAGTCCTTTTGTCTGTTTCACGTTGTCTATTTATGATATTTCGACGTTGGCTTAATTGGAGCGACATGAACAATAAGGATTCATATAGCTGACTTTAACTTGCATGAGATTCTGTTATAGTAATCGTTGTTGTTGTTGTTGTAGTCTTATTATATGTCTCTGACACGATTAAATATCTTGTAGTCTGGTTGCTGCAAGCCATCAAACGACTGCAACTTCGAGTACGTGAGCCCAACAAACTGGACTAGGACACCGAGCTCATCCCTTACCAATCCAGACTGTACTACATGGAGCAACGACCCGAAAATCTTGTGCTATGGCTGCCAATCTTGCAAAGCTGGGCTATTAGACAACCTCAAGAGTGACTGGAAAAGGGTGGCTGTACTCAACATCATTTTCCTCGTCTTCCTCATCGTCGTCTACTCTATCGGATGTTGTGCTTTCAGGAACAACAGAGAGGACAATGCTTGGAAGCGTTACCCTTGATCCATCTGAGGAACAACAGACTATGTTCTATTGATTTCTGTCGCGTATTATATAGAACTATAGGTCGTTAGTATGAATCTATGATCTTTATTGTACAGAGTATTTCTTTTGCTAGACAATTACTCTGGATTTGGATATATGTGAATTCCTATTATTCATAGAATTCTTATGTTTAGAAGTGATATTCTGACTGTTGGTTTTGGATGTAGATTTTGCTATCTTCTTGATTATGAGTACGTGAATTCTTGATTTCTCTTGGATGTATGTATGGTTGAGATATTTCATGTTCAATTTGCTGGCTTTACTGTGATTTGCCTTGCTCTTATATATTTATTTTTATTTTTGTTTTGTTTTTGATTTCATTTTGATTTACTTTTTCAATTATGTAATTATGATTAATGTGATTTTTGTTCAACAAAAGGACATACAAACATATGAAATGCAGGTTGTGTCAACAAAAAGGACACACAAGTCACAACCACATTTTCTTTCTAAGAATAACAGATTCTATTACGGTAATCAAGTACTGGGTCAAGAAATCTCTCTAACAATTGAAATAAAAAAAATTCGACGATACCAAAAGGGAATCTTACATCAATACTCCAAATAAATTTAACTTATTAACCTCTAGGCATTAATTATAGACTTACCAAAACTAATCAAACACATATAAACAGTGGCGTACGCAGGATTTTTCATAAGCGATGTCACTATTTTAAGAAGTGACCAAATAAATAAATTATTGTAGCAATATCATATTAATAGTAACAAAATTCAAATCATATTAATAAAACACAACTCAAGCATATCATTGAACTCTTTATGATATTTTTTTTTATTTTTTGAAATGTATGCAAAATAACCTGATTAGAATAATACTAAATTTTGTTAAATTTTTTATTATAGAAGGCATTAAACAATAAGTTAAAAGTGTTATAAAACAATAATGAACCCTAGAATCTCTCTAAATATAGACATTCACCATAAATAAAATTCTATTTATAACACTCCCCCTTGAATGTCTATTCAACAGATAATGTGCCTCGTTAAAACCTTAACTAAAATAAAACCCAGTGGGAAAAAAATTCTAGAGAAGGAAAAGAGTACACATATCTACAATACGTCTTTTGGTTGCCTCGTTAAAAACCTTGCAAGGAAAATCCAGTGGGACAAAACCTTGTAAGGGAAAAAGAGTACAACGCGTATTAACTCCCCCTCATGAGAGCATCACTTCACATCCTTAAGCATTTGCATTCCAATCTTGTGCACCATCTTCAAAAGATCTTTGGTAGAGATTTGATGAACAAATCAGCCATATTAACTTGAATGAATATGTTGCACCCTGAAATCATCATTCTTGCTAGAGATGTAATGTCTTCATATAATGTCGTGGAATGACTTTTCAATATCTCCATAGAAGTATTCTCGCTATCACATTATCATGCTTATAGTTATAGCAAGATACATATGTGCACAAATTGCATTTAGGATATGGTACTTCAGGACCAAGAATTGTATATGCTTTAAGCGATTTAAATCCTTCAAGGATTGTCATATAAGCCATACAGTAAACTTTAGATGCATATCAAGTTTTCATGTCATGCTAGACATATAAGATATCGAAAACTGATTGCACATACCATTGACTTTATACTTTCAAGTGTTTGAACTACATGTTCAAAACTACATGTCTTTCATATGAAACCAATTCTATTCGAATTGTTTCTTCAGACTTAAGATCCTCTATATATATATATATATATATATATATATATTTAGCGCTATCATAGATGTCGTCGACAAACATTTTATATCAGTTTCAATATTTTTTCATAAAGACATAACATAGAGATCTCTTCATTCATATTTTCAGGTACCTGAATCTCTCTTGAGATTTTATGAAGTGTTATGTCATGTGATCTTCTAGATCACTTGCCTCCTTTATTATGATCATTTTTGATCATTTGCTCATCTTCTTTATCAAGAAGTTTATTCGAAACCGATTTGTCTATACGCTTTAGCGTACCATAGACTTTGTCCTTCTAGGACTTATTCTAATAGGAGCATTTGTAGTGAGATATAGTTACTTTCTTTGGGTCAGCAAATGCATCTGGCATGCTTTGCAATATATTGCACATGAATTGTCTTTTTATGAACTTCAAGTTCATATTGTTTTATTCGAGATAAATGATAATTCATTCCATGTAACTTTTTCTCAACTGTTGTATCTTGTCTCCCCCTCATGTTAGAAAAACTAACTTGTTTTCTCAACTTTGAGAATCCACCTTTGTGCGTTATGGTGTTAATCAAAATATACACCGCACATCAATAATAATAAGATGAAATTATTTGGTTCCTGACCCTGAACCACTTGTGAGGGGAGAAAATAATATACTTTGGTATATAACGTATATCAAACTAATATAGATAACTTTGTTCTCATAAGCAATTATTTAGCTATTAAGTAGAAGCACTTAATAAATCATTTTGCTAAACCAACTGTGATGTAAACCAACTTATCAAGATGAACTTCTTGAATAGAAAATCTAGAAATTATGCTCGAAATTAAATTATTGAGCAAATTACCTCGCAAAACACCATGTTGCGGGTTATTAATAATCGCACATGTAACCATCTCATAGATGCATCTTATGTGGTATACATGGTGGGTGAATGGGCCCATATTCACCTCTGATATTTCCAGCATTCATGGGATTCAATCCCAATTTTAGTTGGTCAATTAATTAATGAGAACAAGCATTATAAGAGAATTCGTAAAGAACTTTCTAGTTCTTTAATATTTACCCATGTGAATTCTCGTTTATTTTTGCACATCATGCTTAAATTAATATGGCTAAACCAATTATGCCAACTGAATAAATTATCAATATTGATAAACTTCGGATTTACACCATGACGTGTGCAATTATTAATAAACTCCAAGTTTATTATGATATGAGTTTTTATATCAATAAACTTCTCTTTATTGTGTCATTCTTTTGTTTATGTAGTACAAATTGGAGAATAAAGCGGGTAGCTTTTCACATACATATTATCCCGCTACAAGTTGTAGTAATAGAAGATATTAAATCTTTCCTTTATTTATAGTCTCAATATAATCAACCGCTTTCGCGTATACTTTAGAAACTGAATAAGTTTCTTTGAGACTTACTACAACACAATATCTTATTGATAATCAATTTTATTCCTCCAAAATAATAATAATTGGCTCTTCCAGAGCTCTCAATTAATTTTGTACTACCACATATTCATCAACATCCATATGGTGAATATCTCTATTAAAGAGAAAGTTATACCATTATGGTGTCACGACCCAATTTCCAGACCCGGTCGTGATGGCGCCTCTCATGAAGACAAGGCCAGCCAACTAACCCAAATCGTCTCTTAAATATTTATTAAACATAAACGAATAGGTGAATATAGCTTAACAACAATAATAACCAGTATGTACAACCCAACACAACCCGACCGGGGTGTCCCAAGTCACGAGCATCTAAAGAAAACCTTAACACAACTACAGGCCAATAAATATATACAAGTAAAGTTTCTGGAAACAAAAGACAACATCCGGTGCCGCGAATGCTGGCAGTCACCTTGCTCAGCTACAATAATAATACCTTCAATCCGCTAATAACCCGCTACCGGGTGAACGATACCTGCAACTGCACGCGAGGTGCAGGGAGTAAAGTGAGTACTTCCAACTCAGTAAGTAATAGAAGTAAATAATAACTAAGCAGCAAGAAATCACGTAAAGCAACCAACGGGCTGTACAGAAGCCAGGTACAATTTCCGAGAAAACAGTGAAATCAGAGTATTCTTTAGAAATGTTTCGGCTCAGTTCAAATCTCTTTCGAAAATGGTCCTTTCAATAATTACGAAACTGTTCAAAATAGTTAATGCTGATTAACACAGAAAATTCGCCCCTCGGGCACAAGAATCACAACATAGCAGGTAATAATACAAATAAGTATGCAAGATGAACACATAAAAGTTCGCCCCTCGGGCACGAATTTCGTTACTAGTCAGTCATTGTTACCTGACCGGTCAGCCATTGTTACCTGACCCAATGCGTGTTTCAGTGCCATTGTTACCACAGGTCAGCCATTGTT
Source organism: Nicotiana attenuata (assembly GCF_001879085.1). Lineage (NCBI taxonomy): Eukaryota > Viridiplantae > Streptophyta > Magnoliopsida > Solanales > Solanaceae > Nicotiana > Nicotiana attenuata. The sequence goes on along the minus strand of NW_017670247.1, from coordinate 409,024 downwards.
ACCTGACTGGTCAGCCATTGTTACCTGACCAAAACACGAATGACAGTGTCATTGTTACCACTGTCCAATTCTAAATGGGTACCCGCGCTCACTGTGGGTGTGCAGACTCCGGAGGGGCTCCTACAGCCCAAGCGCTATATCAACATAAGGCCTGAAAGCCTGTACATATCAACATGAGGCCTGAAAGCCTCCTCACAATACACTCGAGGCCTGGAAGCCTCCTCACATCATTCAGCATATCCTCACATATGGCCCTCGGCCTCAATCAGTCCAAAAATAATCATAAGCCCCTCGGGCATCAGTAAAGAAACAATAATGCCCAGCTCAAACAATAGTTCAAATATCAGTTAAAACTCGAGGTTGAGTGAAAATATAGCTGAGTTCATGAAATAGTGTAATGACAATGGACTGAGTTCAAATAATATTTCAAATAGTGAGGAAAACAGTGATGATAGCTCATAGGGAGTTCAAACAGTCGGCAATAAGCCCCAAATATGGCAATAAGCCCAAGTCCTAGTGAAAAACAACAAGTCATAGCGAAATACGCGGTAAAATCAACAACCGGGACGGACCAAGTTACAATACCCAACGGTGCTCTACCCCACGCTCTCTGTCTGGCGTGCAAGTCACCTCAATATAGCACTATGGGTGCAAATCCGGGGTTTCAAACACTCAAGGTATCATTTACAATCATTACTCACCTCGATCCGGCGAAATCTCTAGCCCGCGATGCCTTTGCCCCTCGAATCGGCCTCCACGTGCGTCGAATCTAATCAAAATTAGAGCGAGTACATCACAATATGCCAAGGGAACGATGCCCAATCGAAATAAATCGAAATATAGCAAAAATCTCGAAACTAGCAAAACCCGAGCCCCGGGCCCACTTCTCGAAAAATTACAAAACTCACATTACTGGATTCCTCGTCTCGCCACGAGTCCATACATATCAAGTTTACCAAATCGGAGTTCAAATGCCCTATCAAATCCCAATTTGGAATATCAAAAACTCAAGCCCTACTTTTACCCCTTAATGAATTTCAACCAATTTCCATGTTACATCTATCATAACCTCATGTATTTAAGTCAGGGGAGTTACCTCCAATCGATTCCCAGTCAAAACTCCCTTAAATTCTCGCCAAAAGCTCCCAAGGTCGCCCAACAATGGTGGAAATTATCCCAAGCTCGCGGATGAAATATTAAATAAAAACCCTTCTGAACAGTCCAGTTTTCGCTTCTGCGGTCCCGCTTTCGCTTATGCGGGACCGCTTCTGCGGCCAAATTTCCGTTTTTGCGGTCTTCATTAAACTTCCAAAAACCCGCTTCTGCGGTTCTACTTTCGCACCAGCGGTACCGCTTCTGCGGTCCGCTCTTTCGCTTATGCGGATCCTGCCTTCCATCTCCTCGCCGCTTCTGCGATCACAGCTCCGCTTAAGCGGCTCCGCTTCTGCGGTCCAAGACCCGCAGAAGCGAGAATACCAGAAACAGCATGCCTTCAGCTGTATGAAATTCCAAAAACTCCCCGTTAGCCATCCGAAATCATCCCGAGGCCCCCGGGACCTCGACCAAAGGCACCAACATAACCCAAAACATCATGCGAACTTGTTCCAATCATCACAACACACAAATAAACACTAAAATCATCAATTCACATCGAATTCAAGCCGAAGTTCTTCAAAAACTTCCGAAATGCGCTTTCGATCAAAAACCCAACCAATGACGTCCGAATGACCTGAAAATTTGCAGACATATCCAAAATCACCTAACGAAGCTACTGCAACTCTCGGAATTCCATTCCGACTCTCGGATCAAAATCTCGCCTATCAACCGGAATTCGCCAAAATACTAACTCCGCCAATTCAAGCCTAATTCTACACCGGACCTCCAAAATCAATTCCGATCACACTCCTAAGTCACAAATCACTTCCCGAAGCTAACCGAATCACCGGAAATCACATCCGAACCTTCTAACTCGTAAGTCAACGTCCGGTTGACTTTTCCAAAACAAGCCTTCCTTAAAGAGACTAAGTGTCTCATTTCTTATCAAAACCAATCCAAATCAACTCTCACACACCACATACCGATAACGAAACATGAAGAAGCAATAAACGGGAAAAACGGAGCAGTAACACATGAGACGACGGGTCGGGTCGTCACATCCTCCCCAACTTAAACAAACGCTCGTCCTCGAGCGTACCCAGAGTTGTCCTAGAAGCTAACCAACAGCTGAATAACTTTACCAAGCATAAACCCGGGGTGATCCCTCGTCACCCTACCTCGCATAGGTCCGATAACACAATATAGCTGAAATTTCACAGTCCATCTAAATCATAAACCGTAGAACCACATTGCACTTTCCGAAATGATACACAAGATCAGAACCTCACCTCTATACTCCGAATAAGCCCGAACCAGCTGTAATAACCCTCAATCACATGATATACTATATAGCTCAAACACTCGAAACGATAACTTCTATTCGTAGCAGCTGCCCACAATAACCAAATACCGATAGAAAACTTTTTATTAGCTAAAGGCTTATCCCAACACTTCCATATATTGCCAACAACAAATGAGACACGCTATAAACCATAATCATTTCTCATATCAACCACTCATGAAACCATTTCCCTTTTGACTAATACCACGACAGATTTCCGGGCCAAACCTCGATATTATCCTTCTAACAATTTGAAATCAAATCTGTTCGTATTCATTAATGACTCCAACGATCACCTCGAATCCAACACACCACTCTGGTGATATGACACCTCAATACAGGCCTAAGCCACAACTTGCGTAATACACGCACCGATAAGAGACGGTCTGAACATACTCAAATCATGAAAAATAACTCAAACGAAAGAGCTGTACCTCAAGCTCAACAATATCATCACTACACAAGGCTGAGACCCCGTCTCACATCATAGAAATAAAATGCCTGAATCTACCCCGAAAGGTCATAACTCCCGGAGCCTCGCTACAATGCGCGATCCTGTCCCAACACTGTTACACCTCAAGCACCTCAAGCCGCTATGCTCAAAATCAACAATCACACACAATTGATGTTTGAAACCAAAGCAATTCATTACACTCACGGTGAAACAAATAACATATGACACGCAACCCGATAGATCATAACCAATACTCCATTTACTGAGCAACACTCAATTACTCTTCCCGGTCGACTTTCTCTATGAATCCTCAATAGAACCGTACCACATGTGCCCATATCCAACAAATCATAACGCCTCACCACAGAAAAGCAACTCATAGATCTCCCCAGATCACTAACAAGTTCAATAACGATCGAATCAACCTATCCCTCAACAATTCAACTCGGGACTAACCAAGCTAACTCAAGCCAAATACGTAGCCACAACGGCCTGCCAACGAACTTAATACCAGGAAGCCTGAAGCTGCTCCTTCCACTATTATAACTTCTATCGGAGCCGTACGATACGGTGACCAGCACCAAATCAAAATCGAAATCCACAACCTCGCCCGGTAACATGCCCGGCCACAAGAGACGCATCCGAAAAGTCCCTCAATACGGGAACTGAATCAATGGTAGAAACCTCTGTACTGACATCCGCCACGAAGACCCAATTACGAAACTCAATCCTTCCCAGCCGTCCGCTGGTCTTTGGGATACAAACTACTTGCTAGAACACAATCCGATGCACCTCGCCACGCAACCTGTGGCATTTTCCAACATAGCCTGTAGCACAACAGTCTAGAATAACCCAACACTAAGACAACCAGTCTACAATCCAATATCATATCCAAAATCTGGCATACCAAGCAAAGAAAGATCCACTCGGACCTCTAATTCCCAATAACCGCTAGACGGAGCCGATACACAAGATTCACAACAACTGCATAGCCTAAACACGAGAACTCCTAGTCTCCAACTCCATATAGCACACAAATCACTGTACCTGATCCCAAATTGCGCCGTACGAAAACATATCGCACCTCAAGTACCCAATCATCCCACGAAAGATAATCAAAAATTTCCCCGTGCCATCAAACAAACTCAGATATCAACAGTCGATCACAAATGCCGCAACACTACCGAAGTATCATTAGTTTACATCACATTGCCCTTTTTCTGGAACATATGCCCCCGTCGAATCACTATGGTTGGCAATACCATTATCCTTAATCATTTGAAGATCGATTCTTTAATCACCTGCAGCTGCCTGTGCTGCTTAAGAATTTAATGACTTTCCATTATGAACTGAACCGTAACCTTACACACTCAAATCCCAATCCTCCACAACATATCGCATATACCATACCACACTAGTATAACATGAGAACTCCATCTCCCTTCCTAAACACAAACATCTACGTACTCCACTAGTCAAGAACTCTCCATCGAAGAGAAATCATTACACATTCCATGCTTCACATGCCCATAGGCAACATATACGTCTCTAAACCACGGTAAAACTCATCAAGAACTCCCTTCCAACTCCATTGCACAAGCTAAACTGCCAGGACTGAATCCTTCTACCCGAACCAAGCTAAGCAAGCTGTCGGAACTCAAGAGCCTTGCTACACAATACCTATAAAAGCCCATTACCTCAAACACATACGAAGAATTAATCACATCCTTACCATACCGATTCGGTCTACTATCAAGTCTTTCCCATCTATCTAATTTCCCTTTTGATCCATCATTCACTTGATATTTCTCCCTCGCTGTAGCATCACAATGCCTCAATCCAAGCTTACCACACGAGACTCGAACATAAGAGCACACTGTCTAAGACTCATAGGCCACTGAATACTCTCTTAATTGTTTCCCAGAAATACCACATTCCAGAATACTTTACTCTGAAGAACTTTCTGCGAATCTAAATTTGCTTCTTTACTTTTCAGGTACCGACACATAGGATCCCATGATCAACATAAAAAAAAATACCACAAGTCTTGACATTTTCTATTAAAAACACTGTCTTTAGTCACAAACACCACCTTAAAACACCTGAGTGTTACATGTAGATTCTTGAACACATTAAAACTTTTCTCGAGAGTCATTCACTCTTATTCATCTGCAAATTACCTGATTTAACGAACAGAACCACTCGTTCTTTTTTGGCACTTCGGTACCGTAAAATGAGACCCTCATCCCAATACAACCAAGCAACTTCTTGCTCTATGCACCGAGCATCCTTTACCAACGACAACTCTAGACATTCCATAATTCTCATACCCTATGGAACATAATATACCTTTTGTCAAAATTTTGCTTCACTCGTGCCATCCTCGGCTCAATTTCGCAACTAGAACTGTTTCGCCAGCATACCTTGAGACGTAACCAACATAGCACATAACCGTGCAATCAGCTAATCAACAACAACCTCCCCAACTTGGCTTAAAGCCATATATCAAGACACCCTTAACAATTCATAACACTTTTAATCTAATGATGCCACTATGCCACAGTGAGATTAAACTCAAATCATGTACAAGTTTGTGAAAACACAGATCATCTGGTACTGAAATCCTCTACAACCCTCGCATTCATCCCCACATCAACTGAGTCCACTCTCTTAAGCGACCCGAATTCTCAAATTTCAACACATACCCTTCCATTACACATGAGATCTACCAACATACACATAAGGATCATACCACTCAAGAACACTCCACAGGAGTTAACCCACCTGTTTCACCTCAATTTAGTACTTCAGCATACCTTCCACTATCATATGCGTTACACAGTTAATTTAGACTACTTGAGCTTGAACTCATACCGCCACATGTATTGCAGTTTACCTCTCAACTAGGAGATACAAAAATATTCATCATGTGCCCATAATTCGGGCTACACATCAAGCCACAATAGGAATCGAATCACTTAACAATCCATCTATTATCCTGCAGACTTCTTCGTCACTATCAAGTCATATAATTACATGTTGCAGTACTAACATACTCCTCACATGGATATCCAACCGTCATTCCGGCTAATAAGGACAATACCGAACATGTAAGTTCAAAATATTTGCTCACACAGTCAGCACCTCAGTGCTCAAGCCATAGGCAAAGATCCGGCCTCAAGTCCTCCAGACTGGTCCATCATACTCACACAGATTACCTCTCGCCCCTCGATCGGGGAATCACAAGCCATATAACACTGAGCGCGCACGTGCGCATACAGACGTGTGGAAGGAATTTCAAGAGTTATATCTCAAGCTGAATCAAGTACGCACGATAAGAGTTCCAAGAATGGGAAGTTTTCCTAAAAGGTTCTGCAGCCTCTCGAGGATAAATACAAACGTCTCCGTACCGATCCGCGAGACTCTACTAAACCTGCTCATGACTCGTGAGACCTAGTAACCTAGGCTCTGATACCAACTTGTCACGACCCAATTTCCAAACCCGATCGTGATGACGCCTCTCGTGAATACAGGGCCAGCAAACTAACCCAAATCGTCTCTTTAATATTTATTAAACATAAACGAATAGGTGAATATAGCTTAACGACAATAATAACCAGTATGTACAACCCAACACAACCCGACCGGAGTGTCACAAGTCACGAGCATCTAAAGAAAACTTTAACACAACTACAGGTCAATAAATATATACAAGTAAAGTGTCGGGAACACAAAAGACAACATCGGGTGCCGCGAACGCTGGCGGTCACCTTGCTCAGCTACAATAATAATACCTTCAATCCGCTAATAACCCGCTACCAGGTGAACGATACCTGCAACTGCACGCGAGGTGCAGGGAGTAAAGTGAGTAATTCCAACTCTGTGAGTAATAGAAGTAAATAATAACTGAGCAGCAAGAAATCACGTAAAGCAACCAACGGGCTGTACAGAAGCCGGGTACAATTTCCGAGAAAAACAGTAAAATCAGAGAATTCTTTAGAAATGTTTTGGCTCAGTTCAAATCTCTTTCAAAAATGGTCCTTTCAATAATTACGAAACTGTTCAAAATAGTTAGTGCTGATTAACACAGAAAATCCGCCCCTCGGGCACAAATATCACAGCATAGCAGGTAATAATACAAATAAGTATGCAAGATGAACACATAAAAGTTCGCCCCTCGGGCACGAATTTCGTTACTAGTCAGCCATTGTTACCTGGCTGGTCAGGCATTGTTACCTGACCCAACGCATGTTTCAGTGCCATTGTTACCACTGAACAGCCATTGTTACCTGACTGGTCAGCCATTGTTACCTGACCAAAACACGAATGACAGTGTCATTGTTACCACTGTCCAATTCTAAATGGGTACCCGCGCTCACTGTGGGTGTGCAGACTCCGGAGGGGCTCCTACAGCCCAAGCGCTATATCAACATAAGGCCTGAAAGCCTGTACATATCAACATGAGGTCTGAAAGCCTCCTCACAATACACTCGAGGCCTGAAAGCCTCCTCACATCACTCAGCATATCCTCATATATGGCCCTCGGCCTCAATCTGTCCAAAAATAATCATAAGCCCCTCGGGCATCAGTAAAGAAACAATAATGCTCAGCTCAAACAGTAGTTCAAATATCAGTTAAAACTCGAGGTTGAGTGAAAATATAGCTGAGTTCATGAAACAGTGTAATGACAATGGACTGAGTTCAAATAATAGTTCAAATAGTGAGGAAAACAGTGATGATAGCTCATAGGGAGTTCAAACAGTCGGCAATAAGCCCCAAATATGGCAATAAGCCCAAGTCCTAGTGAAAAACAACAAGTCATAGCGAAATACGCGGTAAAATCAACAACC